>NW_020528773.1:0-108985 GCF_003368295.1 Carassius auratus
GATGCGTGTGCTCCCTTCGGACGTCGGCGAGAGTCTCCAGGCTAGGTAAACCTTACCTTTTCTTCCTACGGCCGGCGAGACTTACCCATTTGATGCATGTGCTCCCATCGAATGCCACCGAGAGCCTCCCGGCCACACAACTTAACTTTCCAGAGAGGTTTACCCATTCGATGCCGCGAGTGGGAAGCTCCCATCGAATGTCGGCGAGAACCTCCCGGCCAGACTACCTTTCCTTTCTCCTTACAGCCGCAAGCTGTCATTTTCACCATGCACTATCCAGATCCCGCGGGAGGCCGGCGAAAACCTCCTTTTCAATTTCTACGGTCGTCGAGGCTTTCTCATCCGATATTGCGAGTACAAGCTCCCATCAGACGTCGGCGAGAGCCCCACGGCCACCCAAACTTACCTCTTCAATCCTACGGCCTGCGATGCTGATGCAGCTGATACAGTAAGCACGAAGATCCTGTTGGATGCTGGTGAGAGCCTCCTGACAAAACTACTTTACCTTTCATCCGGAGAGGCTTACCCATTCGATGCCATGAGTAAAAGCTCCCGTTGAACATCGGCGACAGCCTCCTGGCTAGACAACCTTACTTTCCAATCTATGGTCGGAGAGACTTACCCATTCGATCGTGTAAGGCCCCGTCGAATGTCGGCTAGAGTCTCCCGGCCACATGACTTTACCTTTCCATTTGACTATTAGCGAGGCTTAACCACCCGACGCCACGAGTCTCAACCTCCCATCAAATACTGTCCAAAAAAAACCCTCACTTCTTTTCCCCCCACCTGGCGAGGCTTACCCGTTCTATGTTTTGAGTTGATACCTCATCGGATGCAGCGAGAGCCTCCCAGCACGGGTTTTCTTTTCCTCTCCCCGTCCGGCGAGGCTTATACTTCTGATGCGTGTGCTCCCGTCAGACGTCAGCGAGAGTTCTCCCGGTCGGGTTACATACTTGCTGGCCGCAAGCGAGTCTCATCCATCCGATGTCATGAGTATCGACCTCCCGTTGGTTGTCGCAAGTGTCTCCTTGTCGGTCAGCCCAAAAACCTTTTTATCTGCCAAACTGAGAGGACCCAGACGTCCGTCGTCCTGAGTCTTAATCTCCAGTCGGAGGCTTCATGGGCTCTCTCGGTCAGTCTTTTGCCCTTCTGCCTCTGAATAGCAGGGGCTTATAAGCCAGTAGGGCTATTTTTTGTGGGACAATGCATGGCAGGATTACTAAATGAACAGAATTATTAGACTGATTTAGTTTCACAGCCGGTGACCTGGGATTGAATCCTGCTCGGAGCGTGTTGAGTACCACAACAAAGGATTCTCAGAAACAATACAATATCAGAGTATCTGCTAGTAAAGTAATGTAACCAGTTTTGATGGAAGTATTTATTAAGTTGTTTCAGATAAGAAATGAATCTGTATAACAACAGAAAAAGTGTACTGGCATTGCAAGTGTCGTTCAATGAGGTCAAGACATACACATAAAAGTGCACTAACTGTGTGGAACTAAAACAGAAAATTACAATTAAAATTTGTAGAACATAAAAGGAAAAGGTGAACAAAATCCAGGTGTGCTGCAGTCGGACGAGCTGGCAGAGCCACCGGCTGTTAAACAGAGGTTTTTTTCCACCCTGAAAAGTTTAGTTATGTTATAATATTTAATTTGGCATGAGAACCGGTGGTTTTAAGATAGAAACTTGATGACAGAGATTGATCAATCACAACCAGTACATTATTACACACAGGGTAAAAGTAACCTTAATAATAATGTTCAAATTTTGAAATAATGTTTACGGTAATATACAGTTTTGTGCTGAAATTGTTAAAATACATACAGTTAGTATTCCTCCAGGGGAAATTCCTCGACATAATAAGGTTTTTATTCACTCCGAGGCTTCATAGTCTCTCCATTTTTTATTGATAAAGACAAGCAAATACAAATGACAAATAGACAGAAATCAAGTGAGATCTGTGTGTCTTATCTAAGAGAAATATCAGTAAAAGAGCTTCAGTATTAAAAATGTCTGGGCCCGTATTCATAAAGATTCTAAGAATCCTCTCAGAAAACTCTTAATTTAGCTTAAAAACTTTTACGTAGGAGTCTTAGCTTAAGAGCGTTTCGAGACCGATCTGAGAGCCACTCTGAGTAAGGAAAAGACAAAAACTTTCATCTTAGTGAGGAGGCGGGGTTGAATGTTGGTTTTAATTTATCAAACATGGAATCAAAACCAAGAAGGGCAAGAAAGCCAAACTGGACAGAGGAACAGTGTTTACTGTTAGCCCAGTTAGTGGATGAACACAAGGCCATTCTTAAAGGAAAATTTGGGCCGGGTGTCACAGCAAGGGACAAGAAGCAGACATGGGAGTGTAAAGCACAAACTATTAACGGTTCATTCCCCCTGCTTGTGCGCACCTATAAGCCTGCTATATTCATAAATGCAGTTTTTTGAGTCTGCAAGGTGTGAATGTCTAGTGGAAATGAAATGAACTGCGACACAGTAAGATGTTCTGAAAGTGCTGTAATTGTTTGTGTGATCACTCTGCTTACAGAAGGTTGTGACAGACCCAAATCATCACTATTGCATTGTTGCATTTTCCCAGTTGCCAAATATCGTAATGTAGTGATTACTTTAATTTCTGGCGCTATGGCATTTCTGCGCTGTGTCGGAGATGTTAGCACATCTCTATTAAGATCAGTCACAAACATGATCCCTGCACGATCTAATCTATAGCGTCTTATTAACTCACTGTCATCCGTTAAAATAAGTCCTTAGCCATCTTCAAGAATCGGCTTAAAACACATCTCTTCCATCTTTATTTGACTCTCTTAACACTCACTATTCTAATTCTATTCTTTAAAAAAAATCTAACTACCTTTTTAATCTTTTTGTATTCAATTTTCTTTTTTATTTATTATGAAATTGTGTGTGTGTGTGTGTGTGTGTAAAGATCGCTAACTAGCTTGCTCTATTCTTTTTTTTATTCTATCGGTTTTCTTTTTATTTATTATATTGTTTAAAATCCCATGCTACGTGTACTGTGTTAACCTAACTGAGACTTGTTATAGCACTTATATATCATTGCTCTTTTTGTTGTTTTTGATTCCTTCCACTGTCTTCATCTGTAAGTCGCTTTGGAGTAAAGCGTATGCTAAATGAATAAATGTAAATGTAATGTAAATGTAATTTCTTCTGCCTCTTCGTCTTTCTGCCATTTTCTCCTCTGCTAAAGAAACTCTTAAGCTTCTTAAAAGTCCTCGTCTGTGCTCCTAACAAGTCTGACCTTAAGACCTCTTTTAAGGGTTAAGATGCTTTCTGAATTACTTTCTGAATTACTTTCTTCTTTACTAGGATTTTTTCTTTAGCTTTAAGAGTAAACGCCCACATTTCTAAGAATTTTCTTAGAATTTTATCACTAGGAGCTACTTTTTGCATTAAGATTCTTTTTGAATACGGGCCCAGATCTGTACAATAATATTAGTTATATTATAGTTATCTTATATTAACTATAGGTTATATTAACTAATCTAGAGTAACAGCTCAATATTTGGTAATCAAGACAAACACTCACATTTGACACTTTGAGAATTAATGTTGCTGTTTGATCTCAAATCATGTTCTAGGTTGGAAATATACCCGCTTAAAACATACAAAAAGCCATCACAAATAAAAGAAAATTAATAATAGTAAAATTTAAATAGTAATGAGGAATGTCGTCAATCATCCACAATATGTGTGAATCTGTGCTTGATCTTGTTCAGCTCTTCTGGATCGGATGTCATAAACCAGAAGAACGACAGTAGCCACGCCCACCAGAGCAGAGAGGACCAATCGGATCACAGCTTCAGTAGAACCACAGCAGTGGACAGAGTCTGAGGAATAAAAACACCAAACTGAGATCAGATCAGTCAATAAACATTAATATCAAGAATATTTGAAGAACAGGACACATGATCTCTACTCACCAGAGACAGAAACACTGAAAGCTTTTAATGACTTTGCTCCAAATATCAGCAGTAAATAACGTCCAGCATGTTCAGTTGTGATGTTTGTGATGGTCAGAGATCCAGTTTGATTGTCCAGCTTCAGTCTGTCTCTGAATCTCTCGTCAAGAACATCATCAAATACAGAGACACTGCCAGCCGTCACATTGATTTCAGCTATTAAAGCAATTTCATTCACATATCTCCACTGAATCCGATCATAATCTATTTCAGTAAGATCAGAGTTCAGAGTGACTGAATCTCCCTCCTTCACTGATATTTCATCTGTATCTCCAAACACACAGAGAACAAACAGAAACAGCTTGTCACAAATTAATACTGTTTAAATACTACATGTAATTAGTTTGGCATGAATTTTTCAAATTAATAAAATAAAACAACAGAACAGACACCAAAGAAGCAAAATAGCCTGTGGAATAAGATCTGGTGATTAAAGGGGAGGGCTAATGCCATTCCATGCATTCTGACTTATTTCCACTGTTAAATTGGATTTTCATGCAAAACATGCATGCAAAAAAAATGTATTTTATAAATCTGATCAAACTAAAGACTCTTCAGAGATATGAAGGATGTAATACTACTCTATAGGTACTCAAGATTAACATGAGATTGGCAGAAACTGTGTGTGTTATGTCCCCTTTAAAAAAAAAGAGGAACAGATGGAACAAATATGACTCACCATAGACAGCGAGAAAGAAAGTTATAGTCATATTTTGGTCTCTACTGTATAAAATTCAGTTTGTTCGTTTGTGATGTTAGTGATGGTCAGAGATCCAGTTTGATCGTCCAGCTTCAGTCTGTCTCTGAATCTCCCGTCAAGAACATCATCAAATACAGAGAATCTGTCGGCTGTGTTGTGTTAATTTTATCTGACTAAAGAAATATGCAGATGTTCTCTCCAAACATCTTAGTTTCCAACCAGCAAAGGTAATTTAACCCATTGTTCTTACCTTCGATGTCTTCTCTGTGGCAATGGAGAGTTCTGCACTTCTTCCCACCAGAACCAGATCAGCTCAGTTGAGTCTTTGCCTCTGCAGAGCTTTGTAATACAGAATCAGGAACAAACTACAATAATAACTTTACTCATAAAAAAATACTCAGAGACTTGTTTAAAAGTTTTAACGCATCACCATGGTACATGGCTTCGCTTTATTTTAAACACTAACTCATAAGCAAAATAATAAAAAAGTAAAAAGTAAAAGCGTAAGTCTTCACCCCGAGATTAAAACTGGCAGAAAGACATTGCAAGGCTTTTACTGGTAAAATAAAATTTTCAGTCTTTCAACAGTTAAATTTTATCATAAAAATAGCATAGCATCACAAATAACTGTTTAAAAAAAAGCCATATTCAGAGTTTTCTATCAAAATTAAGGTCAATCAATAGAATTTTTATAATTTTGGTAAAACAAATATGTTTTAAAGAAAAGGATTAAAAGAAAATGCTGGAATCAACATTAAAATCTGTTGTTTGAGCTTATGTTCTATTAAATTAAGAATATTCCTGCAAAAGACAATTTAATAAATACATCCTGAAAGTCCATCAACTTTCTGAGATGAGCACACACGAGGGTTGTCCCTCTTGTTTTGCCTCCATGTGTCCGTCTTGTATCCAGTGAGTGTTGTGATTCCAAGAAAACTTCTGCACATAAAAACAAGCAAAAGCATCAGGATAAAGTTATGTATCAAATGAAACTAGCTCAATAAAATAAATGTCAAAATGCCACTTATACAATACAGTCAGCATTTACCAGTACTTAAAAGGTTACTCCACCCCAAAATGAAAATCTTACCCTGTCGTTCCAAACCCGTAAAAGCTTCGTTCGTCTTCGGAACACAATTTAAGATATTCTGAATGCACTCGGGAGGATTGTAACTGTCCCATAGACTCTCCAGTAAATACCACTGTCAAGGTCCAGAAAAGTATGAAAGACATCATCAGAATAGTCCATCTGTGGTTCAACCGTAACGTTATGAAGCGACGACAATACTTTTTGTGTGCAAAGAAAACTAAAGTAAGGATTTATTCAACAATTAGTCTCCTCTGTGTCAGTGTAGTGCCATTTTTGGAGAGTATCTGTTGGACACACACTACATAGCCTGTTCTGTGTCAGCTGGGTCACATGGACATAATAAAAAAATAATGACTTTGTTGAATAAAGTTGTTCTTTTTGTTTTCTTTGCATACAAAAAGTATTCTTGTAGCTTCGTAAAATTACAGTTGAACGACTGATGGCAGATGGACTATTCTGACAATTTATTTTCTTAGACATTGTTAATTGTTTGGCAGTCAGTGGGACAGACGCAAGCCTCCCGGTTCTCATCTGAAATATCTAAAATTGTGTTCCGACGACGAACATAGCTTTTACGGGTTTGGAACGACATTAATCACTGTTAACAGTTAACAGTGATGAATGACTACATTGTCATTATGGGGTGGAGCAACCCTTTAAATAAGTAACCTTTTTCGCAAATGAAATTACTTAAGTAAAACTTGTTACCTTTGAAAAAATTCAAGTGTGCAAAAGATGCCTGCTCCCGGGACACCGGACTGAAGTTGTAATACGACTCCAAATCCAGCTACAATGTTGAGTTATGCATTCACAACCATCTGACCCTCAAATAGTCAAAAGCCACTGGGTGGACCTGAAATGAATAAATATAAGCAATAATGTAACCTACAATGCAGTATTTCAATAAAAAATGTAATCTAAATTACAAGTTTATCAAATTATTTAAATAATTAATACATTGCCTAATAAAATCAGCTTCAGAGTCTTGAAGCATCGAACATTTCTCCACATCAGCTGCTATTCTTTGCACCTACAAGAAATAAAGAAAATAATCTTGTGATTTCTTTAAAGCATTATGTAAATGAGACCAAAATTAACACCCAAAAAGGCATATATTTTAGAATAAACAAACTATTATAAATTATATAATTTATAATTATAAATTGTAATATTACATTGTAGAACTGTACCACCAATCAAATTAAATAATTAACAGTGCAAAATTAACACTGTGTAATGACATGAAATTTGAAAATACAATAAATAAATGTTGGAAAAATGCAATGCTACTTATTAAACCTGAAACTAATCCGCCATTAGGTGGCAGTAAACAACTTAATGAGGGAATCAACTGAGTCATTCAGTGAACCGATCCGTTCAAAAAGATGATCATTTAGCTCAAGTTTGGAGAGTTTTGATTTGAGAATGAGCAAAATAGTTTTGCTTTGGTCTTTGTTTGGAACTATATTCGTTGGTGAAATACAACAACAGTTAATATTGTGTCTAAAAAAGTAAGTAACTTGTTAACTAATTGTTTATTGAACTATGTATTTGCAATCGTGATACTCACGAAAACAGCTCACTTGTGATGCTTCTTATATCATATGTTATGAATAAACTCAACAGTTGAACATTTACCTCATGTATTTTCTGTGAGTTTATGTGTGCGGTTAAGCTTGTTTTGATGTTGAATGAAACGTCAATATAATCAGAATCAATCTCGCGTTTCGATGCTTCCTCAGTCTTTTTTCTTTTCTTTTTTCTTTTTTAATCAGGCTAACTTGTCCAGTCGAGCATATAAAGATGTCTTTCACTTATTACAATAAGGTGTCGAGTCAATATGGGACAGTTGAACACATATAAACGAATGAAATTTCACATTTTGCTGTTCGTCAGTTATTTCGATAGATAGCAGTCCCAGATAGCAAATGACATGTGGCCCAGTTCTGACCCACATCTCCCATATGCTTCTGGCCCACATACCACGCGGAGTGATGGCGATGACTCAACCTGAGTCTGGCTGACATATGTCAGCCACAACTGAACCAGACCTGGGCCACATCTCAGAAATGGTGTGGGTGACATCTGGGCCATATCTGGCCCAGTTTTGTCTGACAGAAGTCAGCCACAACTGTACCAGATCCATGCCGCATCTCACAAATGGCATGGGCGACACCTGGCCCAGATGTCAACCACGCCATTTCTGAGATGTGGCCCAGATCCGTCCCAGTTGTGGCTGACGTCTGGGTTAGATATGGCCCATATTTACCCTTTCTAGACACAAAAGAATATGTAATTCATCCAGAATAAAGAAAACACTCATGTAGTCTAAACTGCTTTATTACAATATAAAAATTAGACAAATAAATATACATACATGAATACAACTGCATGTATAGATATAAAACAAATACATTTACATTATTACAAAATAAAAAATGCAGATAAATATTTATAAATATAGTTAAATACACATTAACATTACATTTACATTTAGCAGACACTTTTATCCAAAGCAACTTACAAATGAGGACAATGGAAGCAAAATCAACAAAAGAGCAATGATATACAGGTGCTGGTCATATCATTAGAATATCATCAAAAAGTTGATTTATTTCACTAATTCCATTCAAAAAGTGAAACTTGTATATTATATTTATTCATTACACACAGACTGATATATTTCAAATGTTTATTTCTTTTAATTTTGACGTTTATAACTGACAGCTAAGGAAAATCCCAAATTCAGACGCGGCAGAGAGGAGTGAGTATGAGAAACATTCAGATACACAGGCTGATTCAGTCTTCTGAATTGGGAGTAGCGCACATGCATTATAAACTTCTTTCAAATTAGAATCTGTTGGGGAGATAAAATGTGCAAGATAACGTATATGTACTAATAAAAACATCAAACAAAAAACATCAAACAAAAGTAAGAACTGATAAGGAAGCCCTTGATACTGTGACACAGCTCTTTGAAATTAACATTACCTTTTTTGCAGTGGTGGTAGTTTGTATGTCCATCTATTGTTGCCATCATCTAAGGTCTTTTGAGTACTGGTATCATCTGAAGCCCTCACAAGTCCTGCAAGTCCTGTGCTGTGCAGTTTCTAATAACCCTGGGATGGACATTTGCAGAAACAGGAAGATTAGCATAGCTGCTGTTCATATCATTTCAGGCAATGTGCACTTTTTACTATTTCATCAATGGAGTACATTGAGTACTAGTTTTAATCTAGTAGGTTTAAACTGAAATAATTTTTCTAGATCCCTTTATAAACATATTATTTGTTGTCTGTTTTTGGGGAAAAGACACAGTCTCTATAGAATGGACTGCATATGCCAGAGTAACATTTAATACATTTTAATAAAATGTAACTGGGAGGAACATCATAACTGTAATTTACACAACCATTCAAGAGTTTGGGGTCTGTAAGATATTTAATGCCTTTATAAAAAATCTCTTATGCTCACCACGGCTCCATTTATTGAATCAAATTACAGTAAAATAGTAACACTGTGACTATTACAATTCAAAAACAACTCTTTTCTATGTGAATATTATGTTAAAATGTCATTTATTCCTTTGATCAAAGCTGAATTTTCAGCATCATTACTCCAGTCTTCAGTGACAAATCTTCAGAAATCATTCTAATATGATTTACTGCACATTTCTGATTATGATCAATGTTAAAGTACAGACGTGCTGAAATTTTTTTTGTTGGATTCGTTGTTGCATAGAATCCAAACATTTGAATGTTAGTGTTACATGCATCAAATTATTCAAAATCATCTGTTTCAAATAGTGTTCCTGTAGCTCACAACTGGTAGAGCACTGTGCTAGCAAGCAAGCGCAAGGTTGGGGGTTCGATTCCCCGGGAACACATGATATGTAAAAATTGATAGCCTGAATGCACTGTAAGTTGCTTTGGATAAAAGCGTCTGCTAAATGCATAAATGCAGGTCTTTTGAACTTTGTATTCATCTGTGAATCCTGAAACATAAAATGCATCACGGTTTCCACAAAAAAAAAAAAATGAAGCAGTACAACTGTTTCAACGCTGATAATAAGTTTCTTGAGCAGCAAATCAGCATTTCTGAGGGATCCATGTGACACTGAAGACTGGAGGAATGATGCTGAAAATACAGCTGCACATCACAGGAATAAATTAGTTTATAATGTATTCACATAGAAAACAGTTATTTTAAATTGTCATAATATTTCACAATATTACTCTCTTTACATATTTTAATCAAATAATTACTACAGAGGTGAGCAGAAGATAATTATTACAAATGGTATCAACTTCAAGCTTTTGAACACTAGTGTACTGTATATTTGAGGTTTGACTTACTGTACTAGTCTTGTGGTCAATAGCATCTTGGAGATGTTGTCTTACAGTAGGTTCACTCCGACTCTGCTGGATGCAGCAGGCCATCAGCACTGGAGAATCTAGGAACAAAACAAGCAATTTGACACAGAGCCAACAATATTTAGTCTGCAGTTCCAGGTTTATTAGATGGAAACAAGCTAGAGCAGGTGAAATGCAAAAAATAAATAAATAAAATAACAGATTCATTGCAATATATGTTGTGAAAAAAATGCAGATTAGGTTACTTAACCTTTTCAGCACTTCCTACATCTCTGTCAGCAGCTCCCTTCAGAAATATTGAAATCTTGGACACTCCCTTCTGTTGTAGAAGGATTATTCCAGTTTAACAGTTAACAGTTAACAGTTTTATGTTTACCATAAAAGATCAAAACAACTTTAGTTTTCAGCCAATTTTCGCGCTCCTTGATAACGTGACGTCATCGATAAACAGTAAAGTGTAAATGTTAAGGTTAAATAAATGTAGCAATTTCCAATCATCCATTGAAAGATTACCAACAAAACAGTCAAAAGCTATCATCTACAGATGAAGATTTGATTAAAAGCCCAAGCTTTCATAAATAAATGCACAAAAGAGTTATCATACCTGACGATACGTCGTCTGAAAACGGTAGAAATGCTAACGGACTTTTTCGAAGACATTAAACCATTCCTATAAAGTAAATAAACAACAGAAGCGAGTCAAATACAAGTAAGAGAAGTGTCAACCACAGTTTTAAGTAATATTTGCGTGATTTTATGGACTTAACTCACCTGAAAACAGTGAAATCAGCGAGAAACGCGGTGTTTCCTCGTGACATTTGCAGTGTTGCGCTCCGTTTCCATGGCAACTACATCCGGTCCGCGCGCACGCCCATGAAAGCACGTCACGAATTAAAAGTCGTACGCTTACGTTACATAAA
Organism: Carassius auratus; assembly: GCF_003368295.1. Classification (NCBI taxonomy): domain Eukaryota; kingdom Metazoa; phylum Chordata; class Actinopteri; order Cypriniformes; family Cyprinidae; genus Carassius; species Carassius auratus. Next base: position 11,082 of record NW_020528773.1, read on the forward strand.
TAAACATATGAATAAACATATGCCCCTTATTTTTTCTGTAAGAGGGGGCGCGGCCATTTGTAAATGTAATGTGTCTGGCTTTCGGTGTCATTCCAGCTATATTAGCTGTACAAACAGCTTGTTTTGCTGTTTACTGTTGCAAACTGCTGTATTACCATGTTATTTTTAATGTATTGTCTTAATTATGAACGTACTGGTTTGTAGTGCAAACAGTTTTACCGTTTACTGCACTTTGTTCTTCTTGTTATTTCCCTATAACCATGACCATAAGTCTCACACATTCACATACAATTGCTTGGTGGATAGAATTAGATCACTACATAATTCAAAATGTCATTCAATTATGATATTGCTAATTTAAAATTCATTTTGTAGTTCTATAGCCCAGTGCAAAATGCCAGGCCTGCACATAATAGTGGGACAAAGTGGCACTTTTATAGTTGAAGATTTTGTATTGTTGCTTTTACGAACACTCATATATATATATATATATATATATATATATATATATATATATATATATGTATGTATGTATGTATGTATGTGTGTGTGAGTGTGTGTGTGTGTTTGTGTGTGTGAGTGTTTCATTTTTTGTAACTTTTTTTATTAAAAAGTGAAATTTTCATATATTCTAAAGGTTCTTAATTTTAATATGAATTTTTTGATGATTAGAGCTTAATTTAATGAATGTAATTATTGCATTTAAAAGTATAAAAAAAGGAGTTAAACAAATATTCTTTAATTATTTAAAAGGATTTTTAGAGAAACTTTGTCCTGTGGTGTGACAGTACAGGTGTAACAATGGAGGACTTTTTTTTTTTATCACACCAAAGGACGTTTCAGCCTTTTCTGTCAATTAATGACCTTGCTTTTCCAAGCTAACCTGTCATTAGTGGCAAGCAAGACACATTTGCAAAAATTTTTAGGATTATGTAGCTTAACATGCACTTTTTAATAAAAAAATATATAATTTAGGGGTGTCATATTAATGCACAACAAAGCATAAAAAATGTGTAGTGGTTCCGAAAAAGTTCAAAGGACATGGTGTCACACCAGAGAACATGGTACAAAAATGTAAAAAAATTGAATAACATTGCAGCTTCATAAAAGGTCCGTGTAGGTCAAATAAATGTGTGTATGTATTTTTATTACGTGTCCTGAAATATTATGGGCGTCCAGTACTCAAAATAGTTTTAGAACCACTGACTGGTAAAGTAAGGTGATCTGCCAGGACGTGTCTTCAGAAAATGGCACATCTGGTCACCTGGTATAGGCCATATCTGGCCCACATACAACAAGCCAGAACTCAGCCTAAAACCGGTTTGTTTGTCACACACGGGCCAGATCTGGCCCACACACAGCAAGCCACGACTCAAATTAAAGCTGGTTTGTCACACACGGGCCAGATCTGGCCCACACACAGCAAGCCACGACTCAAATTAAAGCTGGTTTGTCACACACGGGCCAGATCTGGCCCACACACAGCAAACCACGACTTAAATTAAAGCCGGTTTGTTGCAGACGGGCCAGATCTGGCCCACACACAGCAAGCCATGACTCAAACTAAAGCCGGTTTGTTGCACACGGGCCAGATCTGGCCCATAAACAGCATGCCGCAACTCAAACTAAAACCGGCTTGATGTGTGTGGGCCAGAGATGGCCCATATAACCTCTGCCGCTGCCAGAACTGAGCCAGATGTGCCATAGTTGGCCCAGATGAGGCCCGGATATGTATGCTATCTGGGGTAAGTTGCTATGACAATCGTTCGCATTGGGCTTAATGATAAACGTTAGGTAAACACTACTTTAAATGCTCTCAATAAGAAAATTTTACTTCCAAAAATCGAACATTTGGCGTAACGTTAACTATGCTATGATAGCAATTTCCAGTTTACTGCACATAAGTTACCAAGGCCACTTCTCTAAATGTCAGGATAGGAGGTTATTGTGACATGAAATCGCTTATACATTAACTTAAATAAATATAAAAGAATATATTTCTTACGTATAATTAAGTGAACTTACCAGGAATCATGAATAAAGCATTTAATCTTCAATCGTTCTCGAGCTGCTCCAGTCGGCTGGGTTTGAATGATGCGCGCTCAATCCCATAATGCCACACTACAGTAAGTTAGTGTAAAAAGCAGGAACTACAGTTACAACACCTGCTTCTTGTAAATGAATTACAGTTGACGTGGAAATATACTGTTAACAACTGTAAAACCTTATTTGACCCATAATGCATTGCGATATACAGCTGCATCTTGTAAAATGTTTATACAGTAAAATTCTGTAAAATTTAGCTGTAGAAACTACAGCAATTTTTTACAGTGCACACACTAACAGTCAGGTTGCTATGGATACAGGAAGTATGACATTTCCTTATTTGGCAACCCCTCCTCAGCACACATACATTAAAGGGGGGGGGGGGGGTGAAATGCTCATTTTCACTCAATATCCTGTTAATCTTGAGTAACTATAGAGTAGTACTGCATCCTTCATAACTCCAAAAAGTATTTAGTTTTATTATATTCATAAGAGATAGTCTGTATCGATTTTTCCCGGAAAAACACAAGCGCCTGGAGGCGTGACGTGTGGGCGGAGCTAAAGAATCACGAGCGCCAGTAGGCTTTTGCGTTGAGAGCGTTTGGAAGCTGTGACAGCTGTGAAGGCTGAAACTGAACGAGAGCAGCAGCAGCAACAACGACTCGCTCCGAGCGGGGCTCGAACCCGAGTCTCCGATGGGAGGTAGACGCACTAACAAGGAGGCAGAGATATTTGAAGCAGTTTTACTCACCGCCTGTAGTTCCAACACACAATCGTGACCCTTTTTCGTTGGGACTGCATTATCCTTAAGAAATAAACGATACGCAAATCCGTCGTCAAACTGGGGTTTGTTTGTAAAACAAGCATTTTAGAAATGCAGGGAACAAACAGAAACACTTGCACAACTCCGTTGATGCTCTGTAAAAATAAAATTCATCCACTGGTCCCTTAATGCTGTTTTTTTTTTTGGTAATCTGTGCAGGGTTGTCTTGCCCTGGCAACCAAAAACACACTTATTCTGTGACATTTGGCGACGCTCTCGCTCTGATCAGTGAATGTCTGTGCTCTGCTATAGGGGAGCGCGCGCTCTTCCGGCAGAAGTGCCTCAGGACCCATATAAGGAAATTCCACTCCATCTAACGTCACACAGAGCCATACTCGAAAAAAACTTTCCGAAACTTGGGACAAACCGGAAGGAGTATTTTTGGAACAGAAATACTCCTTCAAACGTACAACTTAATTTTTGAAACTTTGTCCATGTTTAGCATGGGAATCCAACTCTTTAACAGTGTAAAAAACTCAGTATGCATGAAATAGCATTTCACCCCCCCTTTAAGTAATTGCTGCTTTACTTTCTTTCTATTAAAGCAAATTAATCTTTCTATCTATCTATCTAAGCTGTTACAAAATCTTAAGGCGTGGGCTAAGTAAGTAACTATTGCTAAACTGCACAGCATCCTCCTCCCTGTGTTAATCAGATTAAACACATTACCATACAATTTTTTAGTAAGAAAATCCATCTTGCAATTCAGATTGCAAGATGCATTTCCTTGCACACTCATTATTATATTAGCAAAAGCAAGCATACGTGACGGTCTCAACTGGCGTACATGACAGTTTCAACTGTTGAGCATTTTCTTAGAAACAATTTTCTGCTGGTCCGTCGGTTGATCTCCTCTTCTGTTTCTCTCGACGCTTGTCTTTCTTCTTTTGTCGTTTGACCTTCTTGCTCCAGTCTTTCTGGAGGCCTTCAACAAGTAAATCATCAAAAGCAATCTTTATTTTACCTGGTTTACTATTATAGTTACCTAGTGAGACATGATTGGGAATATTGTGACTAGGTGACCCCATCTCAAAATTGGGAATCTCCAAAACAGCTGTTACATTGATCACAGCGATTAAATTGTTTCCAACCCAAAACCTCCACTGAATCGCATCATCATCCATTATTTCAGTAAGATCAGAGTCTTTAGTGACTGCATCTCCCACTGACACAAACTTCACTTCATCACCAAACACACATGAAGAAGAGAGTTTATCACAGAATAAAGCTGAAGAATCACTGGATGTTGGTTTGATGAAGCTTCACTAAAACACTTGATTTAAATTTGAAGTTAATAATATAGATTCATATATGAAACCATAACTACAGTAGTGATGTCATTCAACAACAAAAAAACATCTTCAAACTATAGTTACAGATTGGGTAAACATATTTCATAGTTGTGCTTGGAGTCAGTCGTTTTATTTCTGATAATGCAATGAAACATGCCAAATAGTGTGGACATCATTTTTCTTGAGGCTGTCATAGAAATAAATGATGAATAGCCTGCATGCAAGAACAAGAGATAATCAACAAAATATTTTTCTCTTTGAGCTTTTGTTTTTCATTATAATCATAATCATCATAAAGCCTGTAGCTGCATTGTTGTTTTTGTTTTATCTTTTGGCCAAATAATTGTGTCAGACCTTATTTACCAAATATATACCAAAAATACCAAATTTAGTTTTTTTGTTCTTACCTTATATGATGCAAAATATTTTAAAATGTTAATAATTGACTCATATTTTGATGGTTTAAATCACACTTGTGTGATCACACATACAGTGATTAAAAACAAAACAAACCAATCCACTCCGGACATAAATAAAATTTTTATTTTAATAACTTTAATAAGTCACTAAAACAGATGCTGTTGGGTGTCTGAGCTTCACGTTTATTTTATGTAATAAATCACTTATAGACCTGACAAGGCCTTTATCCAAACTTGATCTTAAATTATTTCTATATGAGAAAAACAGTAAATGTTTATCCTCTCTGACTAATTTAACTCGTATTTTATTACATGCTACCAGAACAGAAGCAACTGAAATCATAAAAACATATTTCAAACTCACCGTCCAGACGCCAGAAACACAAACAGAACCAGAATCTGTCAAACATTTTCAACGGTTTCAGTTCACAAATATGAAGACAAACTCTTCAGAACTGGTTCAGTAATAAAATGACAGATGAGCTGATGAGAGACTGATCTGTAGTAAAATGAAATGAAACTCGGCTAAAATAACTCTCGTTCGGCTAAAATAACTTCCTATTTATTCAGTGTTAATGTGTGGCCATTCAACTCTTTTATACTTATTTAGTCACATCCTCATTCTCATTTTTAGCTCCAGTATATTTTCAAACATTTCTGGATCTTGACGGCATATTTTACTTGGCAGTCAATGGGACAGTCTCCTGGTTTTCATTCAAAATATCTTAAATTATGTTCCGAAAACGAACTAAGCTTTTACTGGTTTGGAATGACGTGGGTATCCGTAATAAAATGTCCCTCACACGGGGTGAACAAAGGCCTCCTGTAGCCTTTTTGGATGAACTAACCCTATAAAGCAGTGTTTGATCTGCTCATGAGATCCTGAGAGTGTTTGGCTCTGCTCTCTCCTCTAACTGTCTCCAGCTCGTTTCTTCTTCAGTTCTTCTTCAGTTCTCCTCTCAGACGGATTTCAGAGAATGGCTTTACATCTTAATGTTGTGATCCAAACTAACAACCCTCAGTCTCTTGTTCTCTGACTCCATTCATCACTGATGGAGCTTCAGATTTCACTCTTTAAGAAACAGGAATATTAAAAGATGTAATGTTGTGTCTGATTCTACAAGCTCTGTTTAACTGTAAATATAGTTTAAAACACACTGACTGTGTGTAAAACGTTTTGCACTATGTGCATGTAAAGCATTTGTCACTTATATTCTATGAAGAGTAAGAAAATTTATGCAACACAAGTTTGCACAAGAAAGACAAAATTGCAGCAACGTGAAATGTGGAAATACAAAATAAATGGGCTGTAACCCACAACACTGCTTGCGTGGTCAAGAAAAACCACACTGGTAAGCTAGTTTCACCATCTCAGTTTTGCTTTCAAAGCAGCATGACCAACAGTTTCCCACAAAGAGGTTTAATTTGGACTAACAATCACAGCCACTCACACTACATCCATACAAAGTAATGAGGACAGTGGCTTTTATTTAAATCGGATTCATTCAGTGGAAAATGAGATCAGTTTTGCTGAGTTTGGAGAATTTGATGATCATTTTTGTGCACAACGCCTCCAATACAGAAAATGCTTGCTGGATGAACAGTCAAGAGGAGAAACATTATATACATTTATATTTTAAATATACATTTACACTATAGATTGTGTTATATTACCGTGGCATTACATTACAAAGGAAAAGCTAATTAAAACAGCGAGTACAAACATTTCTCTCTCCTGACTGCAAAAAGCAATTACTCCATACCCTTTTCCTCTTTTGGAAAGTCGCGGGGCTTTCTTTTGGATATTTGAGCTAATGGGAACGTACAAATCATATTCTCCCATTCTCCAAGGTATACCAATCTATGACGACTTTGTGTGTAAAAATTGTCCATATGGGAAAACAAACTCGTATTGGTGTATATTATTCAGCATATTAATATAAATAGTTAGCAGTACAGCATGTTGGCAATAATGGAGGGGAAAGTTGAAAGAAACTGCATTCCCAATACTAGATGAGCCAGCAAGCCTGTGTCCTCAGACATAATTAAACAGCTTTAAAATCAAACATTTTTAGATGCTGTGGTAAGTTTAACTGAGTATCTGCGTGATGTAATACAACAGCGTGTAACATACAGTATATCATATGTGCCAATATAGCATTAGCAATGAGAATAAATTAAGAAACTTAGCTTAGCTTCGTGAAGACATTCAGAGATAAATAAAGGGTGAAATAGCCAGCTGTGAGGTGGACGCTTTATCAGCTTCTTGATATCTCACTTCTTCCAGCGGGAAAGGCAGATCTAGTGCAAAGCATTGCTGATAACTTATTTTATTTACTTGCCTTTTTTATCATTCAAATTTGGCTAGGTGGTTATCAACACATTTTTCTTTGATGTGACACATTATTATTTACAGTAATAATGCTTTACACAGACTTCCATTATAATGTGAACATTTCCAAATAATGTTTAAAATATTTTTTTTTATATAATTTCGAACTGTATATGCGGCTGAACTACTGTCTTCCTCCAGGAGATGCTCGACATAATAAACAAAATAGATAAAAATTAAACATGGTGAAACTCTTGAAGCTCAGAGTGAGAAAACTTTATTGATAGAGCAAATACAGAGGACAAATGGACAAGACAGGTACATTTTTAAGAGCTCTTAAACCCCTGAATAAAATATGAAAGATTACATCAAGATCAGCACATGAATATAAAGCTTTGAAAACTGAAAAAAATAATAATAATAATGGCAGGTCACATGAGTCAAGCTTGCATCAGCTGACTCTAATCTGATTTCTTTAAGATGTCAGTTTTACACACATTCTAGATCATTAACATCTCTAAACATCTTCTAAATGTCTATTAATCAATCATGCACCTGATGTGTGAATCTGTGATGGACCTTATTCAGCTCTTCTGGATCTGATGTCATAAACCAGAAGAATGACAGTAGCCACGCCCACCAGAGCAGAGAGGACCAATCGGATCACAGCTTCAGTAGAACCACAGCAGTGGACAGAGTCTGAGGAATAAAAACACCAAACTGAGATCAGATCAGTCAATAAACATTAATATCAGCGCCGACATCAACTAATCTCAGCTCTGCTGTACCTGAACATGTGTGACAGAGCTGAGTGATGTTCAGATGTTGAGTCTGGTTGCTGATGGGATTGTTGAGCACACAGCTGTAGCTGTTTTTATCCTGATATTCCACCTCCAGAGGTAGAGAGAGACTGATGCTGAGATCAGACACACTGATGCTGGACAATAAACTGTTTCCTTTGTACCAGGAGAGAGTCACATGACCCACATTCACCACTGAACACACCAATGAACAATTCTGCTCTGAGGATGATGATGAAGATGATGAAGAACAGTCTCGGCTGATGACAGGAACAGACAGAGGAGCTGAAAACATGAGTGAATAAAGATAAATATGAACAAATCTTATCAATACTCTTATTTTTGTTTTTATGTGTTGAGTGAGTGTAAAAAAATATTTAACATTTCAATAAGTTAATAGTAATTTCAGCTCCAAATGTCCACAGTATGCGGTCTTCATGTCTTTCAGTAACAGCAGTCGGTGTAGTGACTGAATCTCCCTCCATCACTGACCCTGACTTCTCTTCATCACCAAACCCACCTGAATAATGAGTTTTCACAGATTACTGCTGTGGGCCTTGAACCTCGTAGTTATGTTGCTGTCTATACAGGGTCAGAAAGCTTTTGAATTTCTTTAAAAATATCTTAATTTGTGATCCAGATATGAATGAAGGTCTTACGGGTTTGTAATGACATAAGGGTGAGTAATTAATGACAGAATTTTCAATTTGGGGTTAACAGCGGGGGAAATAAGTATATTTGACCATGGGCGTAGGTTTGGGGGGGGGGGGCGCTAGGTACTAGTCCCTATCAATATTTTGAGATTACAAATTTGTCCCCACCAATATTTAGCAAGCTCCTTTGAACTGCTATTTGGATCTTTGCACTGCTATTTGGATCAATTCTAACGGCCAGGACGACGAAAGTACAAGAAACGGCGTAATTTGATTGGCGGCGGGGTATCTAACAGGCTACACGCGCGGGCCGGGACTACTTTTGTGTGGGTGTGCATCCGTGCGTGCGTGTGTGTGCGCGCATGTTGACGACGCCAAAGGTAAGTTACCAGGGCTGTCTCTCTGCCACATTTTAATATTCCGGTTTGCCCCTTTTTGTACTTTGTAGATGCCACCCAAGAAGAAAAAAAGGGGATATAAGGAGATTTTTCATAAAGCAGAGTCAGAGTGTAAGTAGGCAAAATAACCAGCTAGCCACACAAATAAACTATAGCAGTAGTGACTGACCAGGCTTTCAAATGAAGATTCTACGGTGGAAAATAGTATTAACTGGTGATAGTATGTGTTACCCAGGATGATAGAATGCTACGTTAGCAAGTAACTGAATGTCAATTAGCCTGTAAGTTACCTTAACTTAGAATCTTGCAGTCAGCATAAAAGTGTGTGTACTGGAGGGCAAATAGTGTTTATAATAGAAAAAGGTTATTATATTTATTTATTTATATTTGTTTCCTTGTGGCAGAGTATTACATTTTCTGATTTCTTTGTATGAATTCAATATACATCTGGTGGAAATTTTGTGTCAATAACCCACTTAGAAATCCCCTTACTGATAAAAATGCTGATGTGTCAAATACTTGTTTCCCCCACTGTATGTCCCAAAACACACTACAGGAAACCATTTTTAATGGGTTTAACAGTTAGCAGTTGATGGTTTGTAATGGTTGTATTTGCAGTGGGAACCATTAGAATTTCTGTGACGGTTCCTATTGGTTTTCTTTTTCAGCAAGGAAACGTATTCACCATTCACAGAAACCGTGAAAGCTTTTGATGACAGTTTAGCTCCAACAATCAGTAGCTCATAATATCCAGCATGTTCAGCTCTGATGTCTGTGATGGTCAGAGATCCAGTCTGATGATCCAGCTTCAGTCTGTCTCTGAATCCCACAACTTCACCATGAGATGTGGAAAAGATCTGAGCTTCTTTATGGATTTGAGCTATAAGAGTCTCTGAAAGTCCAAACGTCCATGTTATCAGATCATCATTATGAATTTCAGTAAGACCAGAGTTTAGAGTGACTGAATCTCCCTCTGTCACTGACACTGTCGTCAATGCATCTGAATCAGCAAACACAGCTGAAGAACAAACAGAAAAGATCAAGGCTTTTAAATAACTTAAGGATGGTTTACAAAAGTAAATAATAATAATGTCCCAAAACAACAACAGAACAGATTAATAACTGTATGTTTGTGGTAAATCTGGACAAAACTGATTTCCTGACGCAGGAACTGAAGTTGATTTGTATATGGCGTTATTTTACTGACAAATGTAGAGAATGCATTATTGTAGCGCGAAAACACATTAATACATTAATAGTGTCATTAATAGTGTCTACTTTGTAAACACTGTTTTAAAAGGTAAATAAAGCTTTAACTAATCAGACCTCCACAACTGACCAATGAAAATACTACGTGAAGAGTTTTGTAGAAGTAGTCAAGTAATTTGAAGTGCGAGCGCATGTGGCATGATTTGTTTATTTTAAATTATAATAAAATACCCACGAGCCTCAGAAAGCCGACCCCGATCTCCTTCCTTCTCACTCACATGAACTGAAACGTATTACAATAACATTTAGCAATATTAATTAAATGTAGCCTATAGTAATGACCAGCAATTATATGCTTGGATTATTTGTACATAACTTGTTGGTCTCTGAGCAATTTTTAAAAAAAAAAAACAACAATTATAGCCTCTGACCCTTAAGACTTTATATAAAACATCAATGTTATGTCATAATATGTCAGATCTTCTCAGTTGGTATGAAGGCAAGTAACAACTCCTCAAATCAACACCAAATGTAAAAATAGATGTAAATCATGCAAGATATAACAATAAATGCTCTAATATCATTGCTGTTTGGACATTTATTGTGAGCTTTTTTTGTTGTTGTTGTTTGTTTAAATCCAGAGTTTGTTTTCAGTCCAGATTTTTTTTTTCTTTCATGAAAATCCACTTAATAATAGCTATACATTCAATGGCACTCTTCTCTGAACAGTGCATATGTTAAATGACTAATGCGAATACATTTAACCTATAGATTATAATGTAATAACGTTAGGGAAAATATAAAAAAATATAGTGTCTATATATGTATATATATATATATATATATATTTACAATTTATCTAAGCAAACAAAAAAGCATATGATTCTAACAATATAGTCCTATATAAATTGTGTACTTGGATTGAAATAGGCTATTTCAATCCAAGTACACAATTTATACTATATTGTTAGAATCATGTGCTTTTTTGTTTGCTTAGATAAATCGTTCAGAAGGGTTTGAGCAAACTGTTAAAGATCATTTACAAATCATCCAGATGCCCAATTAATTTCTAATATGACTAAGTAGTATTAAATTGTAAAGAAATTACAGATCCATCTTTGTAATCAGACTGCTTGATAACCTTTGACGTGGTGTAAACACGATGTCCACATGTCATCTTTCGACGTAACCTACGCACACTTTCACCCTCCCGGCTTTCTGCAATGGTTTCATCTTCACTTCCTTCCCCTAAACTGTTGGCATCTTTGGATGCTAACAGTGCTAGTGATACCTTCTGCTCCACCCTTACATCTTGTTTAGACACTGTTTGCCCATTATCTTCCAGGCCAGCCCGTAACACCCCTTCTGCCCCTTGGTTATCTGATGTTCTACGCGAACACCGTTCTAAGCTTAGAGCTTCTGAAAGGGTGTGGCGCAAGTCCAAAAATACTACTGATCTTATTGTGTATCAGTCACTCCTATCTTCTTTCTCTGCTAATGTCTCCTCTGCTAAAAGGACATACTACCATAACAAAATTAACAATTCATCTAACTCTCGCATGCTTTTTAAAACATTTTCCTCACTTATTTGTCCTCCTCCTCCTCCTCCTGCTTGATCTCTAATAGCTGACGACTTTGCAACGTTTTTCATTAATAAAATTAAACACATTAGTGCACAATTTTCCACACCACAATCAGTCAAGCTCATATCACCAGCAAACTTACACTCATTTACATCCTTCTCTTCACTCTCTTATTCAGAAGTGTCAAAACTCATCCTTTCTAATCACCCTACAACTTGCCCGCTTGATCCAATTCCATCTCATCTCCTTCAAGCCATTTCTCCTGAAGTTGTACCTGCACTCACTCACATCATCAACACTTCCCTCCACACTGGTGTTTTCCCCTCATCATTTAGACAGGCACGTATAACTCCACTACTTAAGAAACCCAACCTCAACCGATCTCTTTTAGAGAACTACAGACCAGTTTCCCTTCTTCCTTTTATTGCAAAAACACTTGAACGAGCTGTGTTCAAACAAGTCTCTACATTTCTCACACACAACAATCTCCTTGACAGCAACCAATCTGGCTTCAGAAGTGGACACTCAACTGAGACGGCCTTGCTCTCAGTTGTTGAAGCCCTAAGACTGGCAAGAGCAGAATCCAAATCTTCAGTACTTATACTGCTTGATCTGTCCGCTGCTTTTGACACGGTTAACCACCAGATCCTCCTATCAACACTACTGCCGAAAGGCATCTCAGGAACAACACTACAATGGTTTGAGTCTTACCTATCAGATAGGTCCTTCAAAGTATCTTGGACAGGTGAGGTGTCCAAGTCTCAAATCTAACTACTGGTGTGCCTCAGGGCTCAGTTCTTGGACCACTTCTCTTCTCTGTCTACATGTCATCATTAGGTTCTGTCATTCAGAAACATGGCTTTTCATACCACTGCTATGCTGATGACACTCAACTTTACCTCTCATTCCATCCTGATGATCCGACGGTAGCTATTCTCATCTCAGCTTGTCTAACTGACATTTCTTCCTGGATGATGGACCATCACCTTCAACTCAACCTTGCCAAGACAGAACTGCTTGTGATTCCAGCAAACCCATCGTTCCATCACAATTTCACCATCAAGTTAGGCACATCAACCATAACTCCTTCAAAAACAGCTAGAAGCCTTGGAGTTATGATTGATGATCAGCTAACTTTCTCAGACCACATTGCTAAATGATCCTGCAGATTTGCTTTATTCAACATCAAGAAGATCAAGCCCTTTCTTTTGGAACATGCTGCACAAATCCTTATTCAAGCTCTTGTTCTGTCCAGGCTGGACTATTGCAATGCCCTCTTGGCAGGTCTTCCAGCCAATTCTATCAAACCTTTACAATTAATTCAGAACGCGGCAGCAAGATTAATTTTTAATGAGCCAAAAAGAATACACATCACACCTCTGTTTATCAATTTGCACTGGCTTCCAATAGCTGCTCGCATAAAATTCAAGGCATTGATGTTTGCATACAACATCACCACTATCTCTGCATCCATTTACCTAAATTTGTTACTTCAGACTTATGTGCCTCTAGAAGCTTGCGTTCTGCAAGTCAACGTTGCTTGATTGTGCCATCCCAAAGAAGCACAAAGTCACTTTTACAGACTTTTAAATTAAATGTTCCCTTCTGGTGGAATGAACTCCCCAACTCAATCCGAGCAGCTGAGTCCTTAGCCATCTTCAAGAATCGGCTTAAAACACATCTCTTCCATCTTTATTTGATCCTCTAACTTTATCACTCAATATTCTAATTATATTCTTTAAAAAAATCTAACTACCTTTCTAATCTTTTTGTATTCTATTTTATTTTCATTTATTATGCAATTGTATATGTATGTGTGTGTGTGTGTGTGTGTGTGTGTGTGTGTGTGTGTGTGTGTGTGTAAAGACCTCTAACTAGCTTGCTCTATTCTTTTATTTTTTTATTCTGTTTTCTTTTTATTTATTATATTATTTAAAATCCCATGCTACGTGTGCTGTGTTAACCTAACTGAGACTTGTTATAGCACTTATATATCATTGCTCTTTTTGTTGTTTTTGATTCCTTCCACTTTCTTCATCTGTAAGTCGCTTTGGATAAAAGCGTCTGCTAAATGAATAAATGTAAATGTAAAATAATCAATATCCTAATAGTGCATGAGCTTTGAGATTTGAGAGTGCACAGGACACAGCTTGAGTGAGAGGAAATACGTTTTACGTTTTAATGCTCGCGCATTGTATTAATGTGCTTCCGCGCTACAATTATGCACTTTCGAAATTTGTCAGTAAAATAATGGCATGATAATTTGAGCTCCACACAGCATCATACACAGAAAACACTTTTACTGCAGATGAGAATCACGTCACACTGAAACTAAAGCTGCTGCTTTTTCATCTTCAGTCATTTATAGAAAAGACGTTTAAAAAAAAAAAAAAAATGAACCTGAAGAAAAACTGAATTCATAAAAACACATTTCAAACTCACCGTCCAGATGCCACAAACACAAACAGAACCAGAATCTGTCAAACATCTTCATTGATTTCAGTTGACAAATATGAAGACAAACTCTTCAGAACTGGTTCAGTAATAAAATGACAGATGAGCTGATGAGAGACTGATCTGTAGTAAAGTCACGAGAAACTCTACTGTCGGCTGAAATAACTGCACAACTAGAAGTGTTAAACCGTGTGAACATCCAGCTTTTTGCTGATTTCACAACATGTTAATTTTGTGTCTTTTAGCTCCAGTAGAGCACAGCTTCCTCTTCAGGTCAGGTTTGTTGTCTTCAACAGAAATAAACTGAATCATAAGATGATCAGAGTCTAGAGAAGGTGCGAGTGTCTTAAAGCAGCATTCTGCTCATGAGATCCTGAGAGTGTTTGGCTCTCTGAACAGACATGTCAATGGTACATTCCCACATATGCCAGTCACACATGTCGTTTGCTCTGCTGCACTTATATATTAGGGTTTTCTTCTGCATCTGTCACTGATGAAAGTCTGGATGCTCCCTTTGGTCTTTAGAACTGTGAAATGAATGTCCATTTTTCTCAGAAACCAGTTGAAATGTGGATTCATCTGACCACAGCACACATTTCCACACATAGTCTTTCTGACTATCTGAGAAGAGCTTTGGCCTAGAGAACCCCATGACATCACTGCATAGAACTGATGTACAGTATAGCTTTCTCCCAGAGTAAAACTGATTCAAGTTACATTTATTGATGCAGCGCCAGACTGTGTTCAGTGACAGCGGTTTACCAAAGTAATCCTGAGCCCATGTGGCTATATTTAACATTGGGGTTTTGGAATTGGGGTTTTAAGTTAATATGTCTATGAGTGAATTCAAAAACACCAGGATATTAAATGTATGCATCAGGTAAAATAAATAAATACAAATATATCAAATAAAATATCTTAAGTTTGATGTTGAAACTAACAACCTTTAGAAGAGGAATTCAGAAAGATGTAATCAGTAATCAAAAATCCTATTCAGCTCATCTGAATCTGATGTCATAAACCAGAACATTGAGCAGTCATGCCATTTTCAGATATGTTGACATGTAGGCATAACCATAAAAAAAAGTAACAAAAGTTTTTGAAACACCTGCAGAGACGCGTAGGCTGGTCAGATCGATGAGGGGAATCAGAAACGCTGGAACAACTTATGAAATCCAGATCATCTTAAACATTAAACATACAATTGTACAGAGATCCGAAAAACACTTTCAAAATAGTTCTGTTTTAACTCCTCTACAATGATAAGAGCATGATGTTTGTTGGTTTAATTTTGGTTTTCACAAGCAGATATGTTTATATAATTATTATAGTGCACAAACAAAGCTTATTATGTACATGAACCTCATTGTCATGGGACGCACTACTGAGTGGAGTCTGGAGCAAGGGAGATTGAAGACCAAGAATTTTTTTATTTTAATATTACTTATTTATTTGTGAAGTTTTAGTGCATGATGAAGTTTACTGCATAAGTTAAAGTCTGCATGAACATGTAGGATCATATGACCAGACACAGGGAGAGGAGCTAATTTTGACCATACCAGAAATGTGTATCTAACATGTTCCACTGATGCATAGGGTGGTTTCTTCTTTCCACCAATGTATGTATGTATAAATATACCAACTGATGTTAGCATGAAGTATACATTCTATTTTAAACAAACCAACATGTTTCTGTACCTTGTAAGGAACTTGGTCAATGGTATATAAGCTATGGTCACTGTTAAAGCCTTAGAGAAACGGAGAAACGGAGAAACGGAGAAAGAACATACAGCTGGCAAAGACAACAAGTTTCTCTCCTATGCCTGATACATATGTCAATAAAGATTTTTGACAAGGCAACTGGTATTCAGCCCTGTGATTGAATTATAAGGGGACAAGACTGATTTTGGATCAACACCATGAATGCAAACACAATAATTTAGATACCAGCAAAATAAATATACAGAGGAGATGAAGAACAGATCACACCCTGAATAAATTAAAAAATGACTTGTTAGCTCAAGACTGGAAGCAAGTTTATGAAGAAGGGGATGTTGACTTAGCCTATAACTCATTTCTAAATACCTTTTTGACTTTGTATTATAAAAATTGTCTAATTCAGTAATCAGAGATAACATCTAAACGTCCATATATAAACCCTGGGTTACAAGGGGTCTGATGAATGCCTGCAAAAAAGATTATTTCATATAAAGACTTTGTTAAGCATAGAACTGAATAGAAAGAAATTAAATATAAGACATATAAAAATAAATTAACAGCTATCTTAAAATGTAAAAAAGATTATTATAGTAGATTGCTGGAAACCAATAAAAATAATATAAAGGGTATGTGGAACATTTAAATTAAATTATCAGAAGGAAAAAAAACAAGTATTGGATTTCCAAACGAATTTATTGATAAGGGTTAAATAATTAAAAATAGGGATGAAGTTGTGGCTGGCTTCAATTAATTATTTGTGAACTGTAGGCCCTAATCTGGTTGATGAGATAATCCCTCCACAAGAGGGCGATGTCTCACAATTTCTTGAAGAAAGAAATCCAGCAACTATTTTTTGAGAGACACTGATAAAAACGAAGTACTGATATTGTCAATAACTTTAAGAGTAAAACATCTAGAGACAGTAATGATATTGATATGTTTTTAATTAAACAATTAATTGTAGCAATAGTAGATCCCATAGTATATTTCAATCTCTCTGAAATTGGTTTTTTTTCCCACTAAGATGAAAATAGCTAAAGTCGTTCCTATCTTTAAAGCTCGTGAACAGAAACTTTACACTAATTATAGGCCAATTTCATTGCTTCCACAATTTTTATAAAATTCTGGAGAAGATATTTTCCACCAGATTGGACAGTTTTATTGATAAACATGGGATCTTAACTGATAGTCAATATGGTTTTAGATCAAATCGTTCTACTTCTCAGGCTCTAATTGACCTGGTGGAAGAATTAACAACTAGTATTGATGATAAGAAGTTTGCTATAGGTGTATTCATTGACCTTAAAAAGGCCTTTGATACAATAGATCATCACATTTTGCTTAAAAAATTGGAAATTGTATGGAATTAGGGGAATAGGGCTAAATTGGATGAAAAGCTATTTAAAATATAGACAACAATTTGTGCAGATGGGAGAGGTAAAGTCAAAGCTCCAAAATACAATATATGGTGTACCACAAGGTTCAATATTAGGACAAAAATTATTTATATTATACATAAATGATATTGTCAAAACTTCTGATTTGTTGAAATTCGTAATCTTTGCAGATGATACAAATCTATTTTGTGAAGGAGAGAATCTCCAACATCTGTTGAAGATTGTCTCTCAAGAGTTGGTTAAGCTTAAATTGTGTTTTGATTTAAACAAATTATCTCTTAATATAAAGAAAACTAAATTTATGATTTTTGGGAAACGTAGAAATCCTGAAGATTTAACTTTTGAAGTACTGTGTGATAACACCAGATTAGAAAGAGTTTATGAAAACTCCTTTCTGGGAGTAATAATTGACCATAGGCTCAGCTGGAAACCACAAGTCAATTGCATTAGTTCTAAATTGGCAAAGATCACTGGTATATTTTGTAAAGTGAGACCAATTTTGAACCAGGACACAATGTATTTTATATTGCGCGCTTTTTCTACCTTATTTGTCCTATTGTACAGAGGTGTGGGGCAATACTTATAAAACCACCCTAAAGATGATATGCATTATGCAGAAAAAGGCAATGAGAATAGTTTGCAATGTTGGCTATCATGCACATACAAATTATTTATTTTTAAATTTACAAACATTAAAATTTAAAGACATAGTGGATCTTAAGACCACACAAATTATGTACAAAGCTAAAAACAAAGTACTTCCTAATAATATTAAAAATGGTTTAAGAAAAGCGATAGTATAGTTATAATTTAAGAAGGAGAGGAAATCTCTCTCAATCAATGGCACGTACTACACTACACTAGCATGTGCATATCTGTCAACTGGGTGAGGCTGTGGAATAATTTACCTGCAACAAGTAAGGAAAGCAATCATATTGTGCAATTCAAAAGAAGGTTTAAAATGTCTATAGTATAAATTAAGGTGGACATGGGACAAATGTCTAATTTCCTCTTTAAGAGGTTCATTTGAATTACCATAAAGTCTGTTTCTTGCCATTTTGCACATATTTAAATTATTTTTTAATATATATATTATATAGTGTGATTTATTTTCAGATAAATGTACTTCAAATGATTAAGTTTTTTCTCAATAAGGATAAATTATGATATCTTGCAAGAGTAATCAGTTGCCTTTTCAAAGCTAGATGTGTAAAAGGGGAAGGCAAATATAAGTTAGCTTCTTCTTTCTCCTTTCTCCTTTAATTTAAAATTAAAACATGGAGAAATTCTTGGAGAGAAAACTTTACTGATAAAGCGAGTACAAATGGCAAATGGACAGCAGTAATAAAGTGAGATGTCTGTATTATCTAAGAGCAATATAAACAATAAGTCCTTTCAAATTGAATTGGTCAAATCAAGTCGAGTCACCTTTATTTATACAGCGCTTTAAACAAAATACATTGCGTCGAAGCAACTGAACAACATTCATTAGGAAAACAGTGTCAATAATGCAAAATGATAGTTAAAGGCAGATCATCATTGAATTCAGTTATGTCATCTCTGTTCAGTTTAAATAGTGTCTGTGCATTTATTTGCAATCAAGTCAATGATATCGCTGTATATGAAGTGACCCCAACTAAGCAAGCCAGAGGCGACAGCGGCAAGGAACCGAAACTCCATCGGTGACAGAATGGAGAAAAAAACCTTGGGATCTGTCTAATAACACTGCAAGAAAGGTACATTTTTAAAAGCTCTTAAACTTCTGAATCATATGAAAGATTGCATCAGCAGATGAATATATCAATGAGGGTTTGGCAAGGAAATTTGGCATAGGGACAAAAAAAATGTCATACGGTCTCTATAGTAAAGTCAATGAATATAAAGATAAAGATAATCCACAAAATGGCTTTAATTGTAATACATACGAATACAAAGAAGAAACTCTGGTAGAAGAAACACGTGTAACACAAAACAATAACCAACAAAAGAAGGAAGACATCAAGTAGGACAGCTGACGAGGGGAAAACAGATGAGAGGGGAGTTGAGTAATGACCAACAAACAAATTAATCAAAAACCAAGAAAACAAATAGACAATGGGACACAGTGAAATGTGGAGGCAGAAACAGAACATAACCATAACAAGACGGCGGGCCAGGGGCCTGTTCTTCGTACTTCACTAACTCAATTAGCTGGATTTGATCGTTGATGATTTAGCATGATCTTGGATCATTTGGTTCTTCAAAGCTCATCAGAGTTGATGTCATAGTCACAGATCCGTAAGTTTACCTACTCGGGAGCAGCTCTTTTCATGTAAACAGGATTAGATTGCATCTTTTTAAGAAGAACTTATAAGTAAAATCAGTCTCAGTCACCATTTCTTTGTGACAAGAGTATCCTACTGATCCAGGGACAATAATTTAAAAATAATAACCATTTAAAAATGTATTGAAATATAATATAGGCTAATAATATTGTGTAGTCTATAATGCTACAGACACATCCAGTTTTACTCATTGAAAGATTTATTCATTATAAAATAATTGATAATTTTATTACATTTTACACACATACAGGTGCTTCATACAATTAGAATGTCGTGGAAAAGTTCATTTATTTCAATAATTCAACTCAAATTTTGAAATTCGTGTATTAAATAAATTCATTGCACACAGACTGAAGTAGTTTAATTCTTTGGTTCTTTTAATTGTAATGATTTTGGCTCACATTTAACAAAAACCCACCAATTCACCATCTCAACAAATTAGAATATGCTGAAATGCCAATCAGCTAATCAACTCAAAACACCTGCAAATGATTCCTGGAAGGAAACCTTTCTATTACTATATAAAGCCATTTAAAATACAAGAAGATTAAACGCATATTGAAATAGTAATATGAAAAATTATGTTTCTAATCTGTGATTGATTTTATTCAGCTCTTCTGGAGGTGATGTCATAAACCGGAAGAGTGAGAGTAGCCACGCCCACCAGAGCAGAGAGGACCAATCGGATCACAGCTTCACAGAATCTGAGGAAAATACAAAAAAAAAAAAAAAACATCAAATTGAGATCAGCTACTTAGAAATGTGAATGAATTGTAATAAATATGGATTTAATAATTATAAGGATAAATCAACATCTAAATACTATATCTACTATAAAAACTATACAATAAAACTGATATCTTAACTCACCGTAGACAGTAACATTGAAAAGACAAAACATATATAAGGTTTCTAGTACATAGAATCCGGCATCTTCAGTTGTGATGTTTCTGATGGTCAGAGTTCCAGTATTTTGGTCCATCTTTAGTCTGTTACTATATCTCCCATTAATGGCATCTTTATATGTAGCGACTTTATCAATGAGTACTTCCAATTTGTCATTTAGAACAAAATTCCAAAAAATATAATCCGATTTATCCAGCGTAAAACCAGAGTTCAGAGTGGCATTATCCCCCTCCTTCACTGATATTTCATCTGCATCACCAAACACAAACAGAAACAGTGTTCAAAATGTGGGTTAATAATAAATAAAACAGTCACAATGGATTTATAACTGAATATTTGCACTAATTAAAATAAAAAACTGGAAGCAAATATTTAACTCACTTAGGGTAGAGACATGCACATTCTCTGTCACACCGTTGATCTTTTTTATGTAATATCCACTGTCTTCATTTGTGATGTTTGTGATGGTCAGAGATCCAGTTTGATGATCCAAATTCAGTCTGCCTCTGAATCTTCCATTAGGACCATAATATAAATTGACTTCCAAATTATTAATTTCAGCGATTAAAATGCCATTCAATTCAGTCTCCCACTGAATCAAATCAATGTTCCTAATATCAGTAAGACCAGAGTTCAGAGTGACTGAACCTCCCACCTTCACAGTCACCGGGGTGTGGGCAGTTGCAGACTTTGACTCTGAAGAACACAGTTGAAGTCACAGTTTAAAGCAGTTGGTTTGATGAAACTTCTTCACTAAAAAAACTTTTTTTAAAGTGAAATGGGGAAAAAAAACTGTGGTAAAACGCTTACATATGTAAACTTTGAAGAATACGCAAAATGTTAATATTTAAAAGAAAATAAAATAAGGATTGTGATTACTAGTATTAGTGTGCGTCCTCGAGTCAACTGTCAGTTAAGTTGAAAGGTGCTAAATTTGAAATGCTAGTGTGAACCACAGGAAAACCACTACTTTAAATCCCATAACAACAGAGACTTTGACATGGCTAAAGCTGCGGGGACATATGTATAAAGATCCACGCTTTCTGAAAGGCTGAAATCTGACTAGCTGGAGAGCTCATGATATTATAAAGACAACACAAATGAAATATTTAGCCTTTTTATGTTGATATTGTACTAAAACATAGGCTAAATATTAAAATATCTAAAAAATATTATTGCCAATTAAAATAAGGATCGATAATTACAAATAATTTGGCTTTAGTACAGTGGCTTTATAATAGCCAACGGTTTAATGAAGAAAACTGTAATTTTTATATATATATATATATATATATATATATATATATATATATATATATATATATATATATATATATATATATATATATATATATTAGGGGTGTAACGATACGCGTATTCGTATTGAACCGTTCGATACGAGGCTTTCGGTTCGGTACGCGGTACGCATTATGTATACCGAACGGTTCGTTGGACTAATTAATTATATTTGAAAAAAAAAAAAAAAGAGAAATATAATGATATGCGTTCAACACGGTAGCCCAATAACCCAAACGACGTAACAGGCAACGCCCCTGACACTCCCGAAGAAGAAAAAAACACCATCTTATATGTTTATGTTAGGCTACTCAGCAGGCGCTCGCTCACTCAGTACGCGTTGAAGGCTCGTTGCAAAATGGCCAATGCGTTCAACAGACTAGAAATGAGAAGATCCTCCAATAACCAACAGGTCTGGGCCCGTATTCATAAAGATTCTAAGAACCCTCTCAGAAAACTCTTAAATTAGCTTAAAAACTTTTACGTAGGAGTCTTAGCTTAAGAGCGATTCAGGATCGATCTGAGAGCAACTCTGAGTAAGGAAAAGACAAAAACTTTCATCTTAGTGAGGAGGCGGGGTTGACCCCGTTGCTATGTATGACACAATCTTTTGAAGACTGTGATTGGTTGGTTGTACAAGAAGGAAAAAAGAGTGATTTTAAGTATAGGCTCTATTCTAATTCTCACTTTGAATTTACATGTGTAATTTATCCTATTTGACCTTTCTCTCTCTCTCTCTCTCTCTCTCTCTCTCTCTTACACACACACACACACACACACATTATATGCGTGTATATAAATAATTTTTTTTATTTAACATGCTTTTAATTTCCTATAAGGTATTTGATTGGCTTAGAATGATAAAAATTGTTTCACTCTTTCTATTTACAGTGATTGAAGTAGCGGTTTGAATGTTGGTTTTAATGTATCAAACATGGGATCAAAACCAAGAAGGACAAGGAAGCCAAACAGTGTTTACTGTTAGCCCAGTTAGTGGATGAACACAAGGCCATTCTTAAAGGATAATTCGGGGCCGGGTATCACAGCAAGGGACAAGAAGCAGACATGGGAGCATATAGCACAAACTATTAACGGTTCATTCCCCCTGACACAATAAGATGTTATGAAAGGACTGTTATTGTTTGTGATCACTCTGCTTACAGAAAGTTGTGACAGACCCAAATCATCACTATTGCATTGTTGCATTTTCCCAGTTGCCAAATATCGTAATGTAGTGATTACTTTAATTTCTGGCGCTATGGCATTTGTGCGCTGTGTCTGAGATGTTAGCACATCTCTAATAAGATCATTCACAAACATGATCGCTGCACAATCTAGGCAAGGCAAGGCAAGGCAAGGCAAGTTTATTTATATAGCACATTTTGTACACAATGGTAATGCAAAGTGCTTTACATAAAAGAAAGTAAAATAATCATGAAGAAAAATAATAACAAAAATAAAACAAGCAATTTTAAAACTTTTAAAATGATTAAAACATTTACTTAAAATGAATTTAAAAACAGTTAGAAAATGTGATAGACACTATCTAATCTATAGCATCTAATTAACTTCCTGTCAGCCATTGTCTGCAACACATTTCTTCTGACTCTTCGTCTTTCTGCCATTTTCTCCTCTGCTAAAGAAACTCTTAAGTCTCTTAAAAGTCCTCGTCTGTGCTCCTAACAAGTTTGACCTTAAGACCTCTTTTAAGGGTTAAGATGCTTTCTGAATTACTTTTTTCTTTACTAGGATTTTTCTTTAATTTTAAGAGTAAACGCCCACATTTCTAAGAATTTTCTTAGAATTTTGTCACTAGGAGCTACTTTTTGCATTAAGATTCTTTATGAATACGGGCCCTGGTGTTTGGGTGCACTTTGGATTCCCTTTAAGCTATAATGGTGATGACAAGAGAGTGGTGGATAAAAAAACAAAGCGTAAGCGCAGAATTTGAGATTGGGCGAGTTTAGGTTAGGGAAATCGAAAACGGAGACACGGGGTGCTGTTCGCTGTGTTGTGGAGAATATTCCCGGCATTTGCCAACTGAAGCATGAACAAGAAGAGTGTTTGTTTCACATTTTGAATGGTGATGTTGTTGCCCTACTCCTGACAGGT
Organism: Carassius auratus; assembly: GCF_003368295.1. NCBI lineage: Eukaryota > Metazoa > Chordata > Actinopteri > Cypriniformes > Cyprinidae > Carassius > Carassius auratus. The sequence goes on from NW_020528773.1 coordinate 34,845, forward strand.
TTTGGGTAAAGTTTTATTTATCAACTTTTACCGACGTCCGCGAGAAACTGAGGAGGCAAAAGTCTGGCAAGGCAGTAACTGTGATTGTGTCCCCCATGATTTTGTTTTCGCAGCATACCTGTGTTTACAGCAGAATTTTGGGGCGGCAGAACCGCCGCATAACACATGTCATAACCAGACATTATGTGATTTGCTTACGGTTACACCAATGATTTTAAAATTCAGACAAGCCCCCACCAACAAATGAGAAAGTAAACGCTTGTCAATTATACAAAATTTGGTATTACCAGGCTACCGAATCTTAGGAATAAACACACAAAACTGAGATCAGCTCTGTTGTACCTGGACATGGTTGACAGAGCTGAGTGATGTCCAGATGTTGAGTCTGTTTGCTGATGGTATTGTTGAACACACAGCTGTAGCTGTTTTTATCCTGATATTCCACCTCCAGAGCTAGAGAGAGACTGATGCTGGGATCATACACACTGATGCTTATCAATAAACTGTTTCCTTTGTACCAGGAGAGAGTCACACGACCCACATTCACCACTGAACACACCAATGAACAATTCTGCTCTGAGGATGAGGATGAAGAACAGTCTCTATTGATGACAGGAACAGGCAGACGATCTGCAAGCATGAGAGAATAAAGAGAAATATGCACAATTTGAACACACCCCACAATATAAACTTATTCTAAGTTCAGTGTTAATTTGGTCTGTCATTTCAAGCTACACAATGATTTAATACTTCAGTATGTAATGTATTCGGATTACTTGAAGGACAGTACAAATTATCTCTACTCACTGTGGAGAGAAATACCGATTATTTTTGATGAATATAATCCTCCAGTTCTGCGTAGCCGATAAACTCCAGCATGTTCAGTTGAGATGTTTGTGATGGTCAGAGATCCAGTTTGTTTGTCCAGCTTCAGTCTGTCTCTGAATCTCCCGTCATGAACATCCTCATATACAGTGATTCTGTCATCCCGTTTACTGAACTCAACTAAATTACCCAATACAAAACTCCACTCAATCAGATCATGATCTGTTATTTTAGTAAGACCAGAGTTTAGAGTGACTGAATCTCCCTCCATCACTGACACTGGCTTCGCTGCATCAACACCAAACACACACAGAGAGAGCAAACAGAAAGAGGGTTTGTCACAGATTGAGAGTTTGAAAAAAATACAGTTAATAGTTTAAAATTTAAATAAATAAATAAATAATATAAAAAAGAATGGACCCAAAATGAGCAAAATGGTGTATGTATTAATATTATATCTGGTGATTAAAAAATAAAACTGTTAAAACATTTAACTCACATTGTACATGGAGTTGGTAAGTTTTCATTTTTCGTCCATTGATGTATAGATTATAAGGTCCAGTATGTTCAGCTGTGATGTTTTTGATGGTCAGAGATCCAGTTTGATCGTCCAGCTTCAGTCTGTCTCTGAATCTCCCGTCAAGAACATCATAAACAGTCGTGCTGTTGTTCGGTTTATTGATTTGAGCTAATAAATTGTAAATATTAAACCTCCACTGAATCACATCATTACTCTTCATTTTACGAAGACGGTATCCTAGAGTGAATGAACCTCCCTCCGATAACAGGAATTTATCTCCGCTTGCTTCAAAAAAACCTACAGAACAGAGTTTTTCACAGATTAAACATTTTAATTACTTGAAGTTGGTTTGATGAGTCCTTCATTAACATACTTTTCAATATTTAAATGTTAAGTAACGAATTTTGAATAAAAGGAGACTGTGCTCAGTGGACATTCCAGTACAAAATGTTAAACCTGTCTGTCCAATTTAACCAGTAATTTATTACATGATACCAAAACAAAAACAACTGAAGCCATAAAAACACATTTTCCATTCACCAACCAGATAAAAAGAGGAACCCTGGGATAGAGCATTACATTAGCCCCCCTATCCAAGATCATTCATTTTTTCTTGTTGATATGCCATTTAAATAAATTAACATTTACAACACTGTTCTGTGATAAATGTGAATATAAGTCAATGTGCAAATTCACACTTTGCCATCAAAACTTCCTGGCTGAAATGTGAGTTAACAGGTATGATTTAAGCGCCATAAAATACACAAAATTCATTCAACATCAGTAGATCAAAACTATCACTTCTCAAAACATTTCCATTTTACAATGCCAAAGAGGCCTAAAGTGTGGCTACACTTTATAAAAGTGGATGCAGAGTCAGCAAAGTGCAACATATGCAATAAGAGTATTGCAACCAAAGCCGGCAATACCACCAGTTCAATGAAGCGTTTGTTTGGATGAGTGTTTTGCCTTCCCTCCCTGTTTAGTTTGGTCTACTCCATTGCGTATCTTGAAACACGCCCCCTTTCACGTCGTTTAAAAAACAGAGAGAGAAAGAGACAGATTTATCCGGTACAGCGAATTTCTCTGAGCAGCAGGCCACTGTATACGTTCACTTAAAACAAAACCGACTGTGTTTACAAGAATACTCACAGAGACAATTATTTTGATATAATTGTGTGTGTATGTGTTCATTCAGAAGTTACGGTACGCGAAAGATGAATTCATTCTCTGTTTGCGCAATGTCTGAAATGCTGCTCGCCACGCACGCAAGCTCCGAACGCGGGCAAATTGTTTAAAACGCTTGATTCAGAAATATTTAGAAACAAGTGCAAACGATCCGTTTCACCCCTTCAAGCGAGTGAACAACGCGAATCAAGTTAGGAATTTTACATCACTATTCAAGATAGACCATCGGACTGGAAAACAATGGCCCCGGGACGTCGGGCTAACGATTTTGCGAGCCCTGCACCTCAGATCTATCCAGTTTGTGAAACACTGGTTTACACTGGTTTTGTTAAACAAAATAAATGATTATTTTAAAAGATTGACTCAGAAAATAATCGGTTCACTAATCGGATCATGAACTTGATTACCGAGCCAAAGATGATCTATTATTGAACATCTCGAATGAATAAAGACTTCAAGTTCATCTGTAAAGCACATAAAGCTATCGTTTGAGTTTATAAACTTCTATTTCATGCATGATTGGTATGGATCCTCTAACTGAATGCAAAGTATGAGTTCTAGAAGAATGTTTGTGTCTTGATGAGCATGTATCGCTAAATGAACAGCTGCTGGTCTTTTTTTTTTCAACGGAGGATAAGTTGCCCTATTGGTTAAAATCCCCAAACTGTTTACTTAAATATTAAGTTAATAAATGACATCAAAACAGGGGCGTTTACGTTATGACGTGGTGGGCTGCTGTGGGCCAGAAAGTCCAGGCTTTTTGGTCCCAGTCCGCAGCTGAATGGCACACCCCTATCCAAAAAGCACAACTGGTTGTATTAATAATGTTATCCTGAGTGTGAAGTGTTACCAGAATTTGTTTTAATTAAGGTGAAAAATAAAAGTTTTGTGTTTAATGTATTTGTGTTAATGTTGAAATGGATTTTAAAACATATGGTATCGGAAAAAGTATCGTTAGTGTGGGGATCTACATAGGCAGGCACACAACCTAGTTGCATCACGTTCACACCCAGGATCACATGATGTTTTGAAAAGTCACATGACCAATTAGGAAGTGATAAGTGTCTGCTGGTTGCAAGGCAGATTCTCTTTGTGTTGGTGCTGGACACTGTTGTGCGTGTTGGGCTTCCTTTTCAGTAAGTGTGTGTCTACTCTTCATGGAGGACACAGGCTTCTGCATGGAGTTTTAAAATGTGTTGTGATCACCTCATTGTGACCTGAGCTGCTGGGCTGCATCGCAACGGAATGTTCACCTTTGTCTTCATATGTCAATGAGCTGTGGGACAGTTGAGCATACTGAAAAGGACCAGGCCAGCCACTGTTTTCTTGTGATTAATGTGCATTTTTTTTATTGTTTTGTTGGTTTGTTTGTGTGATGTGATTTTGCTTCTGGGCCTACCACCCATGTGCCCTACTTGTAGTAGCATTGTTCCTTAAACTGGTGTTATCCGTGCTGGTGGTTCTCCTCCCTAACTATGTCTTCTGCTTAGGCTATCCCTGTACAAGGCCGGATCCACACTGATGCTTTGCCCCTTCTTGCCAAGGGACCACATTTTTAGAGACATTGGTTTGGGGTGTCTTTATAACCATAACACGGTGTGAGATTTTTTTGTCGTGGTATCTGAAGATCTTGAATGAGTGGTGCTTGCTGTGTTGCATGCTTCTTCTGGTGCTGGGTTGCTGTCTCCTGTTTCTTTTTGTCTCACCAGGGTCCACCTGAGCAGGGGTTTCGCATTGGCTGATCCGACCTTCCTAGACTGAGGAGAATCCACCAATTGTATAGCAGTATTTAAGAGCCATTTTAATAACTCTTCCACACTTTTTGTACTAAATTGTAATAAATTTGAAATACATTTATATACCTGCCTCTTGTCAACTGTCCCTTTGCGGGGAAAATATAGAGTTCGCTACACTACATTAAGGGAAGACTTGTGGGTCCTCCTGCCCATCATCAGGGGGTGGCGTAGTCAAACCATAAAGATTTACTCCTTGACGGGTACCACATTTATGGCGTAGTCGGCAGGGTCTAAATGAGGCATTGATATTTTGTTTTGTCTACATGGTTTTGTTGTATCTTTTTTTTATTTGTTAAAAATGCACATTAATCACAAGAAAACAGTGGCTGGCCTGGTCCTTTTCAGTATGCTCAACTGTCCCACAGCTCATTGACATATGAAGACAAAGGTGAACATTCCGTTGCGATGCAGCCCAGCAGCTCAGGTCACAATGAGGTGATCACAACACATTTAAAACTCCATGCAGAAGCCTGTGTCCTCCATGAAGAGTAGACACACACTTACTGAAAAGGAAGCCCAACACGCACAACAGTGTCCAGCACCAACACAAAGAGAATCTGCCTTGCAACCAGCAGACACTTATCACTTCCTAATTGGTCATATGACTTTTCAAAACATCATGTGATCCTGGGTGTGAACGTGATGCAACTAGGTTGTGTGCCTGCCTATGTAGATCCCCACATTAGGAACAGGTATCGAAACTGAGGGTATCGAAATTGGCACCGGAACGAAAGATTTTGAACAATACCCAGCCCTATGCTGAAGACAAAACTAAAGGCAGAAAGACCCACAAACAAACAACTGAAGTCAGCAGAAGGCTCTGCAAAGCATCACAAACACAAAAATAAAAACCTCTCCAACTCCGACTGGTTAAATCTAAAATGTTCAATAGGCCTAATTACATTTATGAAATTCAATTCACACAAATTAAATTTGGCCAATTGAAACATTTAGATGTGATCAGTCAGTTGAAAAATTGTTGGAGTTGGAGAGGTCTGGATTTTTTTGTACAGTGAAGGAGGAAACCCATTCTTCGGTGAAGTTCATGCATTTTACACTTAAGGCAGTAATTCTCTACAAATATTTCAGACAGGACCACTTTGGCAAGTTACTTGAGTTTATTGAACACAATTTATCTTTGGCAGTATGGTTCCTTATGGGGGTTCTTGCTCCAAAATTAATTGAACGTACAAGAGCTTAAACATTAACCCCCGGGAACCATCAGCTTGGAAATACATGACTATTAAGACACTTAATAAATGTCTTTAAAAAGCAAATAGTGGTAATCGTGTAAATGTGGCAGTGGGACGTCTTTCCTGTAGCTTGGGTTATGAGGATGAGGGTCTCTCAGTGGACCTCAGTGAGGTCCATGCCAACCGGACTTAGTGATCTGAAACAAAGAGACGACCACCAGAAGCTGCACGGTAATATGCTCATGCTTATAATGGGGGAGGGAAAGAGGGTTGTGAGCCATCTGAACATGCTTACCGAGCAGTAGTGCCACGTATATGTCCCATGTCTAATTGGAAAATGTTAGTGATTGGAGCCATTTTTCAGCTGACCGCATCAGCTGGTCGCAACCTATGCCTCCGTGGCCTGACTGAACAAACGCTGCGCTCGATTTCAGACAGGACCACTTTGGCAAGATAATTGAGTTTATTGAACACAATTTATCTTTGGCAGTATGGTTCCTTATAGGGGTTCTTGACAATGTTATTGAGATATTCTTAATGCAGCCTACTGGCTAGCAGAGGGATATTCTCCTCTCAAAAGGAGGGAGAGAATAGCAGGCCCATCTTTAATTTAAGTAGATAGGGGTGTTCATCCCTTGCTGAGGAATAGAACAACAGGCCCCTGCAGTTAAAGCCCCAAAGGGTTTTCTCTCCAGCGGGAAAAAACAGCAGGCCCTAGTTTTTATTTTTTTTGGTAAATGTACATTTCATACGAAATATCCACTTAGTCATCACCAACTTTCTATATTTAACTCTAGATCATGCTGTAATACCATTACTCTGCCTCAGCAGATCAGTTAATGAGCCTGTCAAATCAGATAATGAGGTGACTGTGCAAAAACGCTGCCTGCAAGTCATGGGGTGTGTTCAACTTGAAGCACGGCGATCAACGAGAGCAGCCACTTGCTGTAGGGGGTGGAGTTGAAAACAGACATGTCAGTAGGTCACTTCTGCTCCCATTAGTGACACCCACGTAGTGTTTGCATACTTTATCACAGATGAAGTAAATAAAATTCAGTATAAGTTTTAGAAACATTTTCATGAGCAACAGAAACACTTTTATACTGCTTAATACAGTGCCATATTTTCATGAATAAAAGTTCTACATAATCGCATACTATTTAAATACTAATGCAGTTGGATATATATACGCTTTGACTCAATAAATTAGTGTGACTACATTAAAAAGCTTTTAACGTTCTAAAAAAACATATTTGTGGCCATTATTGGAACTGCAAATGCAACGAAACACACGTGATGAATCTGGCCAATCGTGAAACAGCTGTGTCGTCATCAGCGCTCCTGCAGTCACTCTGGACAAACTGCGTCAGCTGAGTCAGCCGGCTGCTCTCGAAACACTCTCAAGGTACTTTGATGCCACACGTGACAGTCATTTGGCATTGGCGCCGTCTCAAGCCGGACAAAATTTCTAACCGGCATGATTCCAAGTCAGATTGTGATCAGTTTGCGCAGTACTGCGTGAAGTCAAACGCAAACTAATGCATGATACTCAGCTGCTAAAGTTTTGGATGCAGCCAGTAACTTCTCACTAGTGATTCCCGATGGTTTTAGAGGATGATTACTCCTCGTCACCCCCCTGTTGTTCAGAGAATAGTACACCAGGGTTCTTACACCTTCAAACGTAAAATTTAAGCACTTCCAAGGACAGTTGAATTTTTCAGCTCTTTAAAACTGTGGTAAATTACCGGTTTACATACATACTCTTATCTCAGTTAAAGCACATGCACAGATACAACAAAGACACAGCTTGAAAATTGTTTGGATTTTTTGAAGGCACATAAGCAATTTGTAGTGTTCTAAACAAAAATCAGCAAATTGCCAGCAGATGGTACGTTTGGACTGGTACAAACAGTTTGTATGAACGTCCTTACATTTGAATGTCCTTAGATTTAGTCACAATGATGATTAATGTTGATTATATTTTTGGTGGGGGAATGACACGTCATATTCATACATCCTTCATTAGGTAATTTTAGTAGCATGAGACAAGATGGTTAATCCATTCGGGATTTAAATGTACAGAACCGAGCAACAAACCATCCTGATTAATGACTGATAATTCCACTCCATCTCGCGGACTACACCACGAATCAATCCTTGTTTACATAGTTTCTGCGGTTTATGATGACGATATTCGAGAGAGTCCAGTGCAGTGAGCACATGATCACAACTTAAGCGTGTAATATTTATTTTAATGCCAATAATAGCCTACCTACCCTGATGCTGGTGAACCTTAAGTCTTAAGTCTTAAGATGTAGTTTAATTGAGCAGGGAAAATGTAGTTTACCTTTAAGCTTAAAGTGCACATTATCCCATGGAAAACAACTCAAGTGTTTAGTTTTCCATAATTTGTCATTTCGAGCCATCGCTGACTGAAGCAGCAACCCCTGACAAGAAGGTTTTGTTTTTTTTCTCCCTCTCCTCTATCGGAGGATGCGCGTTATAAAGAGCACACTACAGCCACACGTGCTTTATTACTTTAGACTCGAATGGAGCTGCTTTATTTATGAAAAACAATGATTAACCATTCAAGAAGAAAACTAATTATTATGAATCGGTGCACTGCATTTTCAATTTCAAGCATTTTCAAGAATTTCAAGTAACCGTCCTACCCTGTATGACAGCTGACGTGACAAGTATACACAAATCCGCCGCAAACTTTATGGGCGCCGCCATCTTGCCTGCCGCCATTACTGCGTGCCTGCGAAGTGTGACGGTGTGACACTTGCCAGTGCCCTATAATGACATTTCAATGAAAGCGGATACTGCTCATTAAAGAAAATGTCTGGGGAAAGGGAACATTGGGTAGAGGATGTCAGGCAGTGGTCAAAAAATACTGATAAAGGTAATTTATTGACAACATAATGTAATAATGTAAAAATATGTAATGTAATTAAGAAGTGTATTAATTGATGACAACAATAAAACCGAACGCTCATTACTAGCTGTGTTGCTAATATGTTCACAAGTTTAAAAAAATTATTAGGCCATCCTTAAAAATATTCTTGTTCGCCATAACCCAACCGACCCTGTCAATTTAGGACCGGCCCAATGAATTATTTTTTTCCCCTTTTAGTCTGACTTGCCGATTGTAATTGCGTTAAGACCCATTGATTCTTTTTTTTTTTACTCTTCAAACAACTAATACAAATGCAATAAAATGTGAGACACACGCAATTGACGCTTTTCACATGCTCTCACGCCTCACGGCACACATCCATTTTCTCACGCACAGAAAAATTGCGAAGCAAAGAGGACACGGAGACCGTCAGACTAGACAGCAGGTTACTTATAATAGAAAAACAATCTCAGCTCTCAGATTCTGTCACAGTATTCTTGTTTGGCTTGAAGCCATCTCCATTTATGTGTTTCATCCACTTTTGACGCACATCTTGGTCATCCGCTCGACCAGGAACTCTGTGTAATCTGTATTGCCGTAAACATGGGCAGTCAATGTGCAACAAAGGTTCGTGAATTTCACAAACGGTTTTAATCCAGGCCTGTAGTTTTGTGCTGTTGTTAAAACAGCCAACCAAACGCTCTTCCCGGCATCACTGAACAGCATATGTAGTTAAAAATAATAATAATAACTTTTCGTACAGCTAACACCTCCTACAGCCGACTATGGGACAAAACACGATACTTCTGCTACTTCCTTAGCAGCAAGGCACGCAGTAATGGCGGCACTGCTTTACTTCCATGTTTCGCCGGAATTGTGTATAAAGCCTTGACCGTTTGGTCAGGTGCGTGCGCGCAATCAGCAGAGGTTCACAGTGGAGCCTGGCGAAAGCATAAATCCTGCTTAAGCAATGGCAGGTGTAGCATGATATGATACTGGACACTAGATAAGCCTCAAGCAAGCAGTGCCAATATCCTGATAGCTTTTAAGCAAAGACCTTCTGAAGAGCATAGAGTGCAGCATCCCCTTACGGAAGATAGAAGTAGCGAAGGGTGCTCTTTTATAACAGCTAAAAAAAGCAGCATGCCCATTTAAAGCAGTACAGCATATGGTCAGTACTCGAATTTAGGCAACTGCAATAGCCCTTGTCCAGATGATGTTTAGCATTGACAAGAGCTAAATTAGTTCGGTAAAACTGGCAAGATATTCAGAGATTCCAATTTTCTGGATTAATAAATTGCGGGCAAAACGTTTTTAGTATACGAATTAGGCCTCTTTTCCCTCTTAGTGATGTAGTAAACGAGCTACAAGCGAGTTTGTTAGAAAACACGCGTTCCTCCGCTCTGTAAAAAACACATTGATCTCAAAGCGCTGGTGTCTGAGAGACAAGTCCGAAGGGACCGTCTGCAAAGTGCGAAAAGCGAAAAAAAGTCTACTAATAAAATACTCAATAACTTCACAGTAACACACTGTAGTGTCACCAAATTCAGTTCACACATCACTGCTCTCCTGCTGGTTATACTACAACACTCATATTGAAAATAATTGCTTTGGTACATTTTTATTGATTTTTTTTATTATGAAAAATGTAAATAACTTCACTGTAACACACTGTACTTCCACCAAATTCAGTTCAGACAACACTGCTCCCCTGCTGGTTATACTACAACTTTGATTTTGAAAGTAATTGCTTTTACAAAAATGTTTTATGATTTTCTATTATGAAAAATAGTTAATAACTTAATATAGTTATTGAACATAATGGTTAATAACTTTACTGTAACACACTGTACTTCCACCAGGGCCGGCGCGTGCCTATAGGCGAAATAGGCAGCGGCCTAGGGCGGCAGCTCAGCCAGGGGGGCGAGAGAGCGAGAGAGAGAGAGGGGGACAGAGAGAGAGAGAGAGAATTATTAATTTATTTGTTTGTTTCACATTGGGTTACAATTATCGCACTTCAACAGAATTTTTTTTTTTTGTAGCTATAAATAAATAAAACAACCTTACATTTCGAATAAAAATTCCCGCCCGGCAGTATTAGTGGGTCTATATGCATGCAAAATACTTTAATGTATATTCAAAAATGTCAAAATTAAATATAATTATCTGGTCATGAGTACAAACGCCTCCTTGGAAGAGCACTTTTCGCTGCTTAGAGACCATGGGTGCGTATTTGGATTTTTATATGACATCGCATCTCTCAAAGAAAAGGAGAATACAATAGTTCTTCAGGATTGCTTAGGACTGGAAAAGGCCCTGACTCATGGAAACTCACGGGACATTAATGGGCATTAATTGTTTGAAGAGCTGACTGCTTTGGGCAGACGCCACTGGATGCACTTAAATTCATCTGTGAAAAAGGGATGGAAAACAATTTTCCAAATGTTTTTGTAGCATCGAGAGTGCTTCTCATTCTCCCTGTCACTGTGAGCTCTGGAGAATGCAGTTTCTCAAAGCTTAAACTGATAAAAATGATATCCGAAGTACAAGTTAAACTCGAGGACGCAATCAAAGCGTTTGCCACTGTGAAAGCCCGACGCGCACGCTTCTGAAATGTAGGTGTGTGAATGTATGTATCAGTCAAGAAAAAATCGAAACTTCCAGTTTTGTGAGCTAAAAAGTTGTGTGCATATGTTTAGTTTTATTCTGTACACTATCTATTAGCCTATAAATCAGAAATTATACGCAGCTGTTGCATTGTGTACCTTTTTTCACCTTTTTGCAGAATAAAAAAAAAACCTCTGAAAACACGCTTGAACGTTTTTATTTTAGTGTAATTTCATGGATAAAAAATAAATAAATAAATACATTTGTTTACATGCATCTTAAGGATCCCTAATTGTGAATGTGAGGTGGGGCTAGAGCGGCATTTTAGCTTGCGCCGGCCCTGACTTCCACAAAATTCAGTTCACACATCACTGCTCTCCTGCTGATTATACTACAACAGTGGTTTTGAAATGAATTGGTTTTACACATTTTTATTGATTTTAATAAAGAAAAAATTAATAACATTAATATAATGCACTGTACTTTCACCAAATTCAGTTAATTCATCACTGCTCTCCTAATGGTTATACTACAACTGTCATTTTGAAGTAATTGCTTTTACACATTTATGGTGTTTTATTATGAAAAATAGTTAATAACTTCACTGTTATTGAACATAATGGTTAATAACTTTACTGTAAAAGTTATAAGTAAAGTTATTAACTATTTTTCATAATGAAAAAAATAATAAAATAATGTGCAAAAACACATATTTCCAAAATCAACGTTGTAGTAGATTGTAGCAGCAGGAGAACAGTGATGTGTGAATTGAATTTGGTGACACTACAGTATGTAACTGTAAAGTTATTGAGTATTTTATTAGTAGCCTTTTTTCGCACTTTGCAGAAGGTCCCTTCGGACTTGTCTCTCAGACACCAGCGCTTTTGAGATCAACGTATTTTGTACAGAGCGGAGGAACGCTTGTTTTCAGGCAAACTCGTTCACTACATCACTACGAGTGAAAAGAGGCCTATTATGTGTACTAAAAGTTTTGCTCGCGAGTTATTGATCCGGAAAAGTTGAATCTGTGAATATCTTGCCAGTTTTACTGAACTGCAAAAGTTACAATCTGTACATTTAATATAAAGCACTTTATCGATACACCAGTTAGCTTGAGCAACAGCGTATCACTGATTTTAACACAGTGTGTTGGAAATATTCGGATAAGTTTAATGAAAGCAAACCCCAATGGATGAACCTGAAGCACCAGCCAATTCATATCGACAGCCTTGGCAACAGATTAACAAGGCTCATGGGTATATTTAACTGGTATACTAGTGTTACCGGTTTGGTAATACAATAGCAGGCCAACAAACATAACTGAACAATTAGCTTTGGACAATAAGCATTGTCTGAAGCATGTTCACCAACATAACACTAGGCAATAAAATGAAAGAAACTTTGCTTAGCTTCGTGAAGATGTCTGGAGATGAATAAAAAATTATGTCGACATGCTGTCTATCTATGCTATGTGTCGTCGAGTTCAGAGCGGGTTCGCGAATCATTTGTGTCAGTTTGGAAGTTTGGAGCGGCTTCGTGGATCATTTGAGTCAGTTTGGGAGTTCGGAGCGTGAATGAGTCATTTCGGGAGTTCGAAGCTGGATCGCAAATCATTTGAGACAGTTTGGAAGTTTGGAGAAGGTTCACGAATCAAGTCAGTTTGGGAATTCGGAGTGGGATCGCGAATCATTTGAGTCAGTTTGGGAGTTCGGAGTGTGAATGAGTCATTTCGGGAGTTCGGAGCTGGATCGCTAATCATTTCAATCAGTTTGGGGATCGCGAAACATTTGAGTCAGTTTGGGAGTTCGGAGCGCCTTTGCAGATCATTTGAATCATTTTGGGGATTGCGAATCATATGAATCAGTTCAGGAGTTTGTAGAGGGTTCGCGAATCATTTGAGTCAGTTTGGGAGTTAGGAGCGTGAATCATTTAAGACATTTCTTGAGTTCGGAGTTTGTGGTAGTTGTTTCGTGAATCATTTGAGCTAGTTTGGAAGTTTGGAGCAGGTTCGCGAATCATTTAAGTCAGTTTGAGGTTCGCAAATCATAGCTGTAAATGGATAGGCATTTTTAAATAATTTAGTAGTTAGCTCTAATTTCGTTTTCCACGCGTGTTTAGGTGTGATATTTGAACTCATATTTCTTTGTTTTAATGATGTGCTTTTTGACAGTGTATATTCAAAAACTAAACAAATCGTGCCTGAAAAGTGCACGCATCTAGGCTAATGTAAAGTGACATGATGAAGTCATACTAGTGCGCGTGGTGCATGTGCATTTTGACTGCATTCTTTCACTGCATTATTTGGTGTATTCAAATGCATGTATGAATGTGGGGGTTAGAAAATGCATATATTTATATCATTTTATCTAGTTAATCAATATCACACGAAGAGTGCTATTTCAGTTTTTCTCCAAAAATCAGCATGATTAAAATGTGATATTAAGTTACTACAAACGATAATTTAATTACAAATACAAAATGTTACAGAATAATGTAATATATGAATGAATAATAGCCTAAAGAACCTTTGAGCCAAAAGGGTTCTTTCTTGTCATTATAGAACCTTTTTAGCATAAAAGGTTCTTTGAAGTTGAGTAAAGAACCCTATGGTTCTATATAGCACCCCAATGAACCCTTTTTTTCTAAGAATGTTGTCCAGTTACTTTTGGCAGTAACTTATACTGTAATGCATTAATTTTTAAATAAATTAACTCCGTTACTGTTACCATATGGTGCATTGTCCGTTACTTTTTTACAAATTAATTAATTTTGACTGAAGTGCAGCCTAACCTGTTTGCAGCAGCGACGCATTGTAGGATTGGTGGATGCCAACCACTGTAAACACGAAGATGCACTGTGGGCATGTTTCTGTTTATTCAAGTATGTGCGGCAGTCATGGCGAGTCAAGCCGAGAGCAACACGAGTTTCTCAAAGTGGAAATATGCTCATTATTTCACTTTAGTTGAGCATACAGACAAAAACCTTTTAGTCAAATGTAAGCTTTGTCTTTCTGGTTCGAATGTTCTAGCCCATGAATTTCCAATCTGTACGCTCAGATTTTATAAACCGTACCCTTGGTTTTTGAATCTGTACCCACAAATTCATAATCTGCATGCACACTTTCGCAATCCGTTCCCATGGATTTGTAAACTGTAGCCTACTCACGGATTCATGCAGTAAGCTCCTACGTGTTAACATACAGTTTTAATGAATATTATTATGTGGAATGGGTCTACAGCAAAGTGTCTTAAGTGTCTGAGTCCGTTTAGTCTGATGCCAAATTGTATGAGACCTGACGTCGTTTTTCCTGAGACCTGAAGCTTTTCAGTCCGAGGTGCGATGCAGTTTTGCCCGATGACTGTAGCATTTTAGTCTGAGGCATTACACCTATTCTTTTAATGACTGATTTCTGAGGATGTCCACATAGTATCAACAGAGGGAAACGACGCATAGTAATGACAGAATAAAAAAACACATAGTCATGACACATGCAGCAATGATACGCAAGACGACACAGTCAAACGACAAGGACAGATGACGACACATAGCATAGACTGACAGCATGTGGACATAATTTTGGCACAAATGGAACCTCATAGAAATGGTCAGTTGTTCGTGCATGCTTTGATTCTTCTTGAACGTCTTTCTTCTTCCAGCGGGGGAAGCAGATATCTTGTAAAGTTGTTGGGTCAGTCGTAGGCTATTAGTACAACTTTGGCGATGAATCGCGGACAAGTGTCTATATCAAGTGCTCGCTCATATCACTTTCAGTCCATCGCTTGACAAACAATGTGGCGAATTCACTTAGTTCACGACTTGATCTCTGGTGAAATACTCTGTGGGAATCCTGCCCAAAAAAATCCTGATTTTAATGCTTCCTATGGCGATAGATTCGCTGTCTGATTAGTTCCTGAGTTCCTTGTGAGTAGTTTGAGCCTTGCAAACTATTTGTGCATACTTTCCGAGCCACGTATATATGTCCCATGTCTAATTGGAGAATGGTAGTGATTGGAGCCATTTGACAGCTGACCACATCAGCTGGTCACAGCCTATGCCTCCGTGGCCTGACTGAACAAACGCTGCGCTCAATTAAAACATTTTATTTATAATTATATGTATTTGTCCAATTGCACTTGAAGCCCTGAAATTGGTAGCATTTGGTGTTATATATATAATTCAACCCCTTGAATTAAAGCATAAAGTCTGCATTTTGATTTAATCTTGATTGTTTCATTTTAATTCTATTCTGGCGTCATACAGAGCCAAAATTATGACAGTTGTGTCAGTGTCCAAATATATATGGACCTAACAGTATGTACTGTATATATATAGGCCAGTAAGGCCACCCTGCTCTCTAAAATATATTGTTGTACTGTTGAATGTTTATCATATTTATGCAATATTGCAATTACTGTTTTTCATTGAAGCAGTACCTCTGATCACAATGACTGAATCTAAAAATGTTATTTACATACAGATTACATTCACACATTTTTATGTAAATGAACTTGCCCTGTAATATATTACAAAAAAAATAGTTGTCCAGTCCGGTTGTTTCACACAGCAGGGCGTCACCAAAAACGCCATTGTGAGTCCTGAAAATTTACAAATGTGTGTTTTTAAACAAGAAGTAAAGTTGTATAATCTTAAATTCATGCTGTGGAAATACAAACGTAACACAGAAGAAAACAAGTGCAGCACTGAAAAGGGGCGGAGCTACTTACAATGCTGTTGTCACTGCTGCAAACTCCCATATATAAAATCATCATATGAAAAATAGAATTTACCTGTAACCATGTCCTTTATGGAACTATAACGTCTGGGCAAAAGCCTATAGGCTTCATCCTGTTGATCCTTGGGTGTTAATGCACCCCTGCCAACCAGACCCAACAAACACAAACAGAACAAAACTAATTTGAGAAACATTTTCTTCATTGGTTCACTTAAAAGCTCATGATAGCGATGATTAAAATATCTGAAAAAACTTGACTGTTCTGTGCTTTTTATTTGGTTGTGTGTGCATCCTCCCCTAACCTCCCTCACAGTTTCATCTTTTTTTTACATCATGAAAATCAACAAGGCTTTGCTGAACTTACATTTTCAAACTTAAAACCAGGGACAGGCAAAGGTCAGGCGATCAGCAAACTTGCTGATGCAAGGAAAAAACACACAAGCGGTGAACAATGTTCAAGTCAAAACCACTGTAAATCAAGAAGAAATAAACAGGATTGCTAATGTGCATCCATCCACACTTGGGTTTTTGAGCGTTTTCCAAAAGTTGCTCATCCACGATGAAATTATAACGGTGTAGAAATGTCAGACGTGGAAGGGCTGTAGTGGCGTTGTTGTGTGACATTAACTACTAAACTATTTTTACAAAAAAACATTTTTTACAAACTTTAATTCATACTAAAACATTTCTACTTACCATACATTTGAAAATATTAAGGATATTAAGGATCTAAGTAGGCCTGTATTAAGTCATTTAGTTGCAGTATGTTAAATTACAAATAGAAAAGCAAAGGCAGTTGTGAATGTTTATTAAACAAAAGAAAAGCAACTGAAACAGCGGTCACCGGCCGATGGGGCAAACTCTGGACTGGAGAATTCAGTGGACAGGGGAGCGCAGTTGAAGGCCAAGTGAGAAGATCAATGGGAGAAAACATTCTGAGAAAGATCCACAGAGGCAAACACAGAATCCAGTAGGCACAACTTAAATCAACACCAGGCAGGCAATCAGTAACAGAAACAGATGCACGGTGACTAGCATGAGCAGACAAGAGAAAATAATCCCACAAAGAAACAGCGGAAACTAAATAACAGCCAAATGAAAGGAAAGAAACACATGCACATCAACTGAGAGCAACCAATAGAAACAAAAGAAAAAATTAGAGAAGAGAGAAAGATCAAACTTGGTTCCTGACAGATACATCACATTAGTTCATAATCCTAGTATAGTGTTGCAGTTTATGCTAAAGCTTGACACTTAAAATCTCATGTGAATAATCATGTAGCCTACACTTTTATTCTATTTTTATTTTAACTCTTTTTATTTTATTTTAACGCTGTGATAAAAGGATAGCATATGCCGATTGATAGGGACAAAAGTGGAGCGAAGCCAGGTATGAGTCTCTTAATTGAAACTTTGGAGTTCAGAAAGGCTCTTTAAAGTGCAAATATGAACTTCCAACTATAATAAAGATTCAAAATGTAACCTGTAGGTTCTATAATGATCCACTGATTATTTGGCACATGTAATTTAATTTTATAATCTTTGTTGTAGCAGGGTTCTTATATATGACCTGTTTTCATGGCTCCTTTTTGAACCTTATAAGATGAACTGTACATTTAACAATTTTTTATAAATGAAAATGTCAGAACAGGGATGCTCATATTAACTGTTTAACCGTTAACCAGAAGTAAAAAAAAAAAAATATGTAAAACTTGACCTATTACCACTGTCAGTTAAAACGGTTAAAAGGTAATATTAGAATAAAATAAATGACCTCAAGTAAACATATTTAGCATTATGTAATGTTGGACTAATTTAAACACTATCTGCATCATGACGTAATTATAATAATCATCATAACGCATTAATAATGCATGGTGCACTTAGTTAAAGTAGTTTTGCCATTTATTTGCTCTTAATCTTTAATTATTAGTTCTACAAAATGTGAAAAAAAAAATGATCAGGGTCACAAGGCAAAGAGGAGCAGAAAAATATCAATATACCATAGAAGTAAAGATCACAAGTTAATGACTGTATATTAGCCCTTGAAATGTATGCAGTATTTTGAAATAGCCTTTTTAAGAGTGTGGCGAGGGGGGCGTGGTTTAGCGGAATCCGCAACGGGAGAGAGACGGAGGGAGCAGAGCGAGGCGTAAGTAGGTCAAATGCAATTAACGAACACGTGTGTTTGATTGCAGTAATTGGCGTGGAGAGACCGGATATAAGCCGAGTCACCGCAGAGAGAAGGAGAGAGAGACACGCTGGGACCTCGTTCTGCACTAGGGAAGCTACAACAGTGCTTTAAAGTTATTGAAGTTATTGACCGTGTTTAAGCAATCGTTTGCTGTCTACGCCCAGAGGGCATCGTGTTTTTCTTATTTTGTATTACTGAATAAACGAGTGTCCCAGCAACAAGCCGACCCCTGCCTTCTTCCTTCCTATTGAGACTGTGTTGAACCTTGTTACAGTGGTGCCGAAAACCCGGGAAGGAAGAAGAGCATCGCCGCCATGCAATCTCCGTCAGGTACGCCATTTGCGGACATCATCCAGTCGCTCGCCGGTCTTCATCAGGAACAACATCAACACATGCTGGCGATCAAGGAGGAGCAGGACAAACGCTTCGAGGCGCTCCTCCGGGCCCAGCATGAGGACCGCGAGCTATTCCGGAGCTGGGTAGACCGGGAGGCCCGGGCCACCCCTTCGTTTAAAGACCAGACATCTCCTCTGCCGCTCAACAAGATGGGGCCTCAGGATGACCCGGAGGCCTTCCTGGACCTGTTTGAAAAATCGGCAGAGGCTCGAGGGTGGCCCCCTGCGGACTGGCCCCTGCGGCTCATTCCCCTGCTGTCCGGGGAAGCGCAGGTGGCCGCTCACCAACTGCCAGTCCAAAACCTCCTGGCCTACCAGGACCTCAAGCGTGCCATCCTCCAGCGGGTCGGTCGGACTCCGGAGCAACATCGCCAGAGGTTCAGGACTCTAACCCTGGAAGAGTCTGGCCGGCCCTTCGTGATGGCACAGCAGCTCCGGGATTCCTGCCGCAAGTGGTTGATGGCCGACAGTAGTGACGTCGAGGACGTGATCGATCGTGTGGTACTGGAGCAGTTCGTGGCCAAGCTGCCAAGGAAGACAGCGCAGTGGGTCCAGTGCCACCGCCCGACGTCGCTGAACCAGGCCATCCAGCTGGCGGAAGACCAAATGGTGGCGTGTCCAGGGGTCGGCGACCCCTTACCATCTGCTTCTCTCTCTTCTTCTCTCTCCTCCCCTCCCCTCTCTCTCCCTAAATCTGTCCCTCTCCCCAGGTCCCGTGGGGGGCTTCCGTCGAAGCTAGCCCCGAGGTGGAGGACGAATTACGGGGCTGAGTCACCAGCAGGTCCCAGGGCTCCTCCCAGGGGTGGGACCTCGCCCATGGGATCCGTTCCCCAGGCCCCGGCCTCTCCGCTCTCTCCTCGCCAATCGCTTGACCTACTTCCTGCCGCCAGGGTGGCGGTAAAGTCTGGGCCGGCCTGTTGGCGTTGCGGGGACCCAGGGCATTTTATCGATAGGTGTCCGGTGATGGAAGTGGGGACGTTGATCCGGGTCCCCGACGCGCCAAAGGCTGCCCTCGATCAGGCTGGCTTATACCAAATACCAGTGAGTATCAGGGGGGGTACATATCAGGCTTTGGTGGATTCGGGATGTAACCAATCCTCCATCCATCAAAGCCTGATTCATCCGAAGGCATTGGATAATAGCCGCATGGTTAGGGTTCGGTGTGTACACGGGGAAGTGGTGAATTACCCTATTTTGCCTGTGGATATTAAATTTAGGGGAGAAAAACATAGAGTAGAGGTGGCCGTTAACCCGCACCTCAGGCATCCGATAATTTTGGGTACGAATTGGCCCGCGTTTAATGAATTATTGGGGTATTTATGTTCGGATGGCTCTTGGGGGAAACAAGGGAGGGATGGAGTAGCGGTTGCGCAGGTGGGAGAGGCTGAACCGGAACCACCGGAACCTGTTGCAGGGGAACCGAGTGCTCCCGAGCGGAACATCCTCCCGGAGCGCGATGATTTTCCCCTGGAACAGTCCCGCGATGAGACGCTAAAAAATGCTTTTGACCAGGTTCGCTCGATCGACGGACAGCTTCTCCTCCCTGACCAACCGCTCTCTTATCCTTACTTTTCAATTTTAAAAGATAGGTTGTATCGGGTGACCCAAGACACCCAGACAAAGCAAGATACAACCCAGTTGTTGATACCTAAAAGCCGCCGGGAAATGCTTTTCCAGGCGGCTCATTGTAATCCAATGGCCGGGCATTTAGGGCAAGCGGCTACACTAAACCGTCTCATGGCCCGCTTCTTCTGGCCGGGCATTCACGAGAATGTGCGCAGATGGTGCGCGGCTTGTCGTGAATGTCAGCTGGTGAATCCACCGGCCACCCCAAAAGCACCATTGTGCCCCCTTCCATTAATGCAGGTCCCCTTCGAACGAATTGGCATGGACCTCATCGGGCCATTAGAGCGGTCAGCACGAGGACACCGCTTTGCATTAGTTCTGGTGGACTATGCAACGCGATATCCTGAGGCAGTGCCTCTCCGCTCTATTTCCGCGAAGAGTGTGGCGAGTGCACTGTTTCAATTAATCTCCCGGGTGGGGATCCCAAAGGAGATCCTCACCGATCAAGGCACGGCGTTTATGTCACGTACTATTCGCGAGCTTTATGAATTATTGGGCATTAGATCGATTCGAACAAGCGTCTATCACCCACAAACAGACGGGCTGGTCGAGCGATTTAATCGCACATTAAAATCCATGATTCGTAAGTTCGTTCAGGAAGACGCCAAAAATTGGGATAGGTGGCTAGAACCCCTCTTGTTCGCTGTACGGGAGGTCCCGCAAGCCTCCACGGGGTTTTCCCCCTTCGAGCTTCTTTATGGGCGCCAGCCCCGCGGGGTCCTTGACGTCCTTAAAGAAACTTGGGAGGACGGACCTTCTGCTAGCAAAAACGAAATTCAATATGTCATGGACCTGAGAACAAAACTCCACACGTTGGGGCGGCTATCCATGGAGAATTTGTTGCAGGCTCAAGACAAACAGAGTCGGTTGTACAACAGGGGGGCTAGGCTACGTCAATTTGCACCGGGGGATAAAGTGCTTGTATTACTCCCTACCTCTAGTTCAAAGTTACTCGCGAAGTGGCAAGGACCCTTTGAGGTCACACGGCGGGTTGGGGATCTTAACTATGAGGTAGCTCGAACGGATAGGGGCGGGGCACATCAAATATACCACCTCAACCTATTAAAAAAATGGTCTGAGGCGGAATCAGTGTTGCTGGCGACGGTAGTGAGTGGGGAGGAGGATCTCGGTCCAGAAGCGAGTTCAAAATCCCAATCTCTCGCTCTGGCCCCTGGAGGAGACCACCTCTCACCATCGCAGCTCACTGATATCAAGTCCATTCAAGCAGCCTTTGCTGATGTGTTCTCGCCCCTGCCTGGTCGAACGAATCTCATTCAGCACCATGTTGAGACCGAGCCGGGCGTGGTAGTTCGCAGCCGGCCGTATAGATTACCTGAACATAAAAAAAAGGTGGTTCAGGGGGAGTTAGAGGCAATGCTAGAGATGGGAGTAATAGAAGAATCCAACAGTGACTGGGCGAGCCCGATCGTCTTAGTACCTAAAACAGACGGCTCCGTGCGGTTCTGTGTGGATTATAGAAAGGTGAATGCTGTGTCAAAATTTGACGCATATCCAATGCCCCGGGTGGACGAATTGCTTGATCGGCTAGGCTCGGCTCGCTTTTACTCGACGCTGGATTTAACTAAAGGTTATTGGCAGATCCCCTTGTCTCCCATGACCAAAGAAAAAACAGCTTTCACCACGCCGTTCGGGTTACACCAATTTGTCACTCTTCCGTTCGGGCTATTCGGGGCTCCAGCCACGTTTCAGCGTCTCATGGACAAAATTCTCCGTCCGCATGCTGCATATGCCGCCGCCTACCTGGATGACATCATCATCTACAGTGGGGATTGGCAGCGACATATGCAGCATTTGCGAGCGGTCCTGAAGACGCTGAGGAGGGCTGGGCTCACGGCTAATCCGAGGAAGTGTGCAATTGGGCGGGTGGAAGTAAGATATCTGGGTTTCCACTTGGGTCATGGACAGGTGCGTCCCCAAATTGATAAGACGGCAGCAGTTGCAACTTGTCCAAGGCCTAAGACCAAAAAGGAGGTTAGACAGTTCCTGGGGCTGGCAGGGTATTATAGAAGGTTTGTACCTAATTTTTCGGATACTGCTAGCCCGCTGACTGATTTAACTAAAAAGGAGGCACCAGATACGGTCCAGTGGACGGAGCAGTGCCAGCAGGCTTTCACCCAGTTAAAAGCTGCCCTGTGTGGCGGACCGCTCCTGAATGCACCTAACTTTTCTCTCCCCTTTATCTTGCAGACAGACGCGTCGAACAGAGGGTTGGGCGCAGTCCTGTCCCAGGAGGTGGAGGGGGAAGAACGGCCGGTGCTGTACATCAGTCGGAAGCTCTCTAAGAGAGAGACGATGTACAGCACCATAGAAAAAGAATGTCTAGCGATCAGGTGGGCTGTTCTTACCCTCCGTTATTACCTCCTGGGGCGGGAGTTCACCCTCTGTTCGGACCACGCTCCTCTGCAGTGGCTCCACCGCATGAAAGATACCAACGCGCGGATCACCCGGTGGTATCTAGCTTTACAGCCATTTAAATTTCAGGTGATCCACAGGCCGGGTGTACAGATGGCTGTGGCTGACTTCCTCTCCAGGAGGGGGGGGGGGAGGCTGCAGGCCGGACGGCTCCCCGGCCTGAGTCGGGCGGTGGGGGTATGTGGCGAGGGGGGCGTGGTTTAGCGGAATCCGCAACGGGAGAGAGACGGAGGGAGCAGAGCGAGGCGTAAGTAGGTCAAATGCAATTAACGAACACGTGTGTTTGATTGCAGTAATTGGCGTGGAGAGACCGGATATAAGCCGAGTCACCGCAGAGAGAAGGAGAGAGAGACACGCTGGGACCTCGTTCTGCACTAGGGAAGCTACAACAGTGCTTTAAAGTTATTGAAGTTATTGACCGTGTTTAAGCAATCGTTTGCTGTCTACGCCCAGAGGGCATCGTGTTTTTCTTATTTTGTATTACTGAATAAACGAGTGTCCCAGCAACAAGCCGACCCCTGCCTTCTTCCTTCCTATTGAGACTGTGTTGAACCTTGTTACAAAGAGTAAACAGCTTCTTTAATTTTACTTGATTTTCTTTAATATAAATATATACTTCTGTAACGTTGTTTTCATTTCAGTTAAATTACTGCCTGCTTTTAATTCACCAAAACATGACTAGGATTATAATCTAGCAGTCATAAAATTAAATAATTAAGTTTAAGTATGCCAATTTATAAAATCCAAAATCTCGCCCAGGCCACCCACATTTTAGGTTACTTTTTTTATTTTATAAAAACTAGACACATTGTGCACTAAGGGAGGCCTGCTATTTATTTTTTATGTCTGACGGAAAATAGACTTTTTTAAGGTGCTTCGACAAGACAAGAGATATCATTTATTGGACCAAAGAACAGTACACAGAATTTAGTAGACTACAATCTGCAACTAGACGGATGCACTGTTACTTCCTCTACAGACAAAAATCTGTGTGTCATATTAGACAGCAACTTGTCTGCATTTGCATTTTTCCATCTTAGAAACATTTCCAAGCTACGAAACATGTTATCTGTTTCTGATGCAGAAAAGCTAGTTCATGCATTCATGACCTCTAGACTGGACTATTGTAATGCACTTCTAGGTGGTTGTCCTGCTTCGTCAATAAACAAGCTACAGGTCGTCCAAAATGCAGCAGCTAGAGTCCTTACCAGGTCAAGAAAATATGATCATATTACCCCAATTTTACAGTCTCTGCACTGGCTACCTATTAAGTTCCGTATCAGTTACAAATTATCATTACTTACCTATAAGGCCCTAAATGGTTTAGCTCCTGTGTACCTAACTAGCCTTCTACCACGCTACAACCCATCACGCACCCTAAGGTCACAAAACGCTGGACTTTTGGTCGTTCCTAGGATAGCAAAATCCACTAAAGGAGGTAGAGCTTTCTCACATTTGGCTCCCAAACTCTGGAATAGCCTTCCTGATAATGTTCGGGGTTCAGACACACTCTCTCTGTTTAAATCTAGATTAAAAACACATCTCTTTCACCAAGCATTCGAATAATGCATCTCATAATTTGTGACTGCAGTTGTATCTGATCAAATGCGCATTATTAATTTTTAGCTTGGGTTAAACTAATGAATTTTACTTTGTTGGAACAGCATATACACTAATTATGTCTCTATTTGTTTCTCTGTTTTGCCACAGACTTTACATCCCGTGGAAAACTAGGATTTACACAAGCTCCAGTCTGGATCCAGAACACCTGAGAAGAGATGATGCTGACCCTCAGAGGACCTCAGATGATGCTAACCCTGAATCAACAAACAGAACTAACAATTATTGCTACTTACTATGCAATCACACTTTAATTGCTGTTAATTGTGTTCATTGTCTGACTATGCCTTGTATACAATTTCTGAAAATTCCTGTCATTTGCACACAAACTGACAGTACCCACTTATAAGATACTACTAAATATTGTGGAAACTTAATTTTCTGTTAATCATTCTGGAATGAATTGTATTGTAAAAAGCGCTATACGTATAAACTTGAATTGAATTGAATCACTGAATTCAATGATGAACTGCCTTTAACTGAAAAATGAGTGTCTACTATTGTCATTTTGCATTATTGACACATTATTTTCCTAATGCTGTAAAGTTGCTTTGACACAATAATAATGTTAAAGATGACTTGACTTGACTTACATATATATATATCCTTTAAATCGGAACGCACCTGTTGTTGTTTTTTTATTAGGGGGAGTTAAAGTGCTATACTTGATTTAACAAAAATAAAAACAAAATACTAGAAATGTATTTTCCTCAAATATTATCTACCGTATTTGAAGGAAGGTTTGCAGATGTTTCGTTATGAAACTACATTTAATCTACGCAATAAATAACGATTAAAAAAGATAACGGTTGGGCTATAAATCAGACATGTCGAGGAAGTGAAACCAAAAGATCCCCATCCACTTCCGGTGATGTCGGAACGCTCGCCACGTTGTCATGGAGTCATGTTGTCGTAAACATGGAATTAGACAACAACTATGCGATTTGCTCGGCTTCAATTGAGACAAGGCTTTTTGATGCCGTGTTGTGTTTATGTTATGCATGTGAAAAAGACTGTGTCTAGTTTAACAAATTGTCGATGTTTACTAGATAGTCAAGATGTGGAGTCGTGGAGGAAGGAGTTCAGCTCTGGACCGAGCGAAGGCTCATCTCGCTGGACAGAGAATCTCAAACAAAAGAGATGCGGTTAGTGTGTTATATAATTGCCTTACATTCGATATGAAACCAAAAACAACGCCGTTTACTTTATTAATACACGTTTCTGGTGTTATTATAGACGATTCGTCACGTTAATTCCATATCTTAATTGTTTGTTATAAATCTTAAACGACTTTACTTTTCAGTTGACGTCACCGAGGCCGCGCAGTATTATCACATCGCTTTTTAGTCATTCGTTTAGCCGTATGTAAGCCCGTTTGTATGGAGTGATATTCCGGACATTATTCAAAAGGAATTGCAAATTGTATAAAATGTGACAATCCAAATGCAAATCGCGCATTACCGTTTGCATTTTCATTTAAAGGGGGGGTGAAATGCTCGTTTTCACTCAATATCCTGTTAATCTTGAGTACATATAGAGTAGTACTGCATCCTTCATAAATCCAGAAAGTCTTTAGTTTTATTATATTCATAAGAGAAAGATAGTCTGTACCGATTTTTCCCGGAAAAACACGACCCGCTGGAGGCGGAGCTAACGAATCACGAGCGCGAGTAGGCTTTTGCGTTGAGAGCATGTGGAAGCTGTGACATTACCGTGAGGGAAAACCCATCATCCAAAACAAACCATGGCTAACAGTCAGATTCAGCCGTTTATTTATGATCCAGAATCAGATCCCGAGGCTGAAACTGAACGAGAGCAGCAGCAGCAACGACTCGCTCCGAGCGGGGCTCGAAGCCGGGTCTCTGGCATGGGAGAGGACGCACTAACAAGGAGGCAGAGATATTTTGAGCAGTTTTACTCACCGCCTGCGGTTCCAACACACGATAGTGACCGTTTTTCCTTGGGATTGCATCATCCTTAAGAAATAAACGATACGCAAATCCGTCGTCAAACTGGGCCTTGTGAACAAGCATCTTCGAAATGCAGGGAACAAACAAAAACACTTGCACAACTCCGTTGATGCTCTGTAAAAATAAACTCCATCCACTGGTCCCTTAATGCTGTTTTTTTTTTTTGGTAATCTGTGCAGGGTTGTCTTGCCCTGGCAACCAAAAACACACTCCTTTTGTGACTTTTCACGAAGCTCTTGCTTTGATCAGTGAATCGCTCTGATCAGTGAAATGTCTGTGCTGCTCAGCCTCGCTATACGGGAGCGCGTGCTCTTCCGGCAGAAGTGCCTCAGGACCCATATAAGGAAATTCAGCTCCATCTAACGTCACACAGAGCCATACTCGAAAAAAACTTTCTGAAACTTGTGACAAACCGGAAGGAGTATTTTGGGAACAAAAATACTCCTTCAAATGTACAACTTAATTTTTGAAACTTTGTCCATGTTTAGCATGGGAATCCAACTGTTTAACAGTGTAAAAAACTCAGTATGCATGAAATAGCATTTCACCCCCCCCCCCCCCCCCCCCCCTTTAAGCGAACACGCAGTGTCTGCCAAATTTTAAATGGAAATGCAACGTCTGTTTGCAATTGTGGTTCCCATATCTTACCAGCTATGAGCCTGTCATATTTAAATAGTAATATTAATTACCACATTTGCTTTTTCACTCTCTCTGCACCAGTGGTGGACGAAGTACACAAATCAAGTACTTGAGTAAAAGTACAGATACGAATAATAAAATACTACTCCAGTAAAAGTAAAAGTACTCCTTTTTCAATTTTACTCAAGTGAAAGTACAAACCTTGTCTGCGGTGTAAAAACACCCCTGGCCAAACGGGGTGCATCTCTTCCCCTCTTTGATAATTACTGTAGTTACCATGTTCTGAACATCACATCCTTTCTTTTCCCAGATGTAATCTATCTATCTATCTATCTATCTATCTATCTATCTATCTATCTATCTATCTATATATATATATAGATAACCACCTATATATATATATATATATATATATATAGGTGGTTGAATAAAAATATTTGGACATTATTTATAAAAATTACCTCAAGTTAAAATTACCATCAGCTAAAATATTTACTTATTTTCAGTACCGTTCTGAATAAACATTCATGTCTGTCTAACGTTACTCGTCTAAAAAAAAAAAAAAAGCCTCAAGTCCAAATATTCATTTATCACCAATTAACTGTTTGACAAACACTTCCTGCTTCGAGATCTGAATTTAAAAAAAATATCAAACATGCTCCGAAGTCCCAATCTGAATCAACCGAGTCGCCAACAGGCTCCGAAGTGCCGATCTGAACCAACCGAGTCGCGAACATGCTCCGAAGACCCAATCTAAATCAACCGAGTCGCGAACAGGCTCCGAAGACCCAATCTTAATCAACCGAGTCGCGAACAGGCTCCGAAGTGCCGATCTGAATCAACGGAGTCGCCAACATGCTCCGAAGTGCCGAACTGAATCAACCGAGTCGCGAACAGGCTCCGAAGTCCTGATCTGAATCAACCGAGTCGCGAACAGGCTCCGAAGTGCCGATCTGAATCAACTGAGTCGCGAACAGGCTCCGAAGTGCCGATCTGAATCAACCGATTCGCGAACATGCACCGAAGTGCCGATCTGAATCAACCGAGTCGCGAACAGGCTCCGAAGTGCCGATCTGAATCAACCGAGTCGCGAACAAGCTCCGAAGTGCCGATCTGAATCAACCGAGTCGCGAACATGCTCCGAAGTGCCGATCTGAATCCACGGAGTCGCGAATATGCTCCGAAGTCCAGAAGTCCCGATCTGAATCAACCGAGTCGCGAACAGGCTCTGAAGTACCGATCTGAATAAACCGAGTCGCGAACAGGCTCCGAATCGCCGATCTGAAAACTTCGACCAAAGAATGTAAAAAATAATTTTATTTCTCTAATAACTCTAACTCTACAACTCTATGAAAGACTCAGATCACGTATCTAAAAATAAATCGCTATAGTAAAAGAGAAATAATAAGAGGAGTGAAGTTTCCTACCGCTCTGCTGTGTTTGGTCCTCAAGCGCGTCTGACGCTCCGCAGCGCGTCTCCGCCCCTCACACGCGCGTTTACAGCGCTAAATTAATCATCTTTGCTAATTATTATACATTTACTTCATTGTCAGCTTCAGGTACTTCATTTATTATTGTTCAATGAACTGTTTGAAACAAAAAAAGGTTGTATTTCAGTAATAATTCTAAATTATCAAAATAAAATATATAAAATAAATAATAAAAAATATGATTTTCAGTTACAATAGTTAATCCTAAATTCCGACATTAATAACTTACTCGTTTACCCAGGAGAACTCTGGAAAATTTGTGTCACCATCCAGGCAGATGCAATTCCAGGATTTGAGCGGAGTCTTTTCGCCATCAGAAAGTGAAAACCAGGACCCTGTGAAGACTACGACATTGGAGAGTTTCGGCATGGGTGGTGGAAGCCGATTTCTGAAGAAGGCCTCCAAAGATGCTACTGGAGACAGCGTGTCGTCTGCTCCTCAAAGAACTCCTGCAGAAACATTCATACCTCAACGCAGTTCACAAAGCACAGCTTTGAGTAAGCTAGCGCTCATCGAGAACCGCATCAGAAACCAGAAAACCAAAAGCGATGGCCCTAGTATCCATACAAACCTCTCAGAACCACAAGAGACACATATATCTTTACAGTCCAGCAGTGATCTGAGCATGACAGGGAATCGCTTTCTAAAGATGAGGACTGTGTCCGCACCTCGAGGGGAGAAGGTTCCTGAGAGAACATATAGTCTGAATGAACGTAGAGAAAGGAGAGTCAGTTTAGACAGCGACAAACAGGACATGCGAAGACTTCTAGGAGATTCTTTTAGTTTATCAGAAGGTTCCTTGCAAAATGCAGCAAGGAAAAAGAGTCCTCAACCAGTTAAAAAGGTAAAATTGTTCTTTGACCCCAGTTTACTCGTCTGTCCTATAATTTTAAACCAGTATTACTTTCTTCTTTTTCCAGTTTTACAAGAAGAGCAGTGAAAAGTCCACCGTTCCCACCCATCAAAGTCTATCTCCTCCCCCCAGCAGGCCGGAGTCACACATGGTCCGGTTTACTGAACATTCAGTGTCCTCTGAAACGGATCACAGTGAGATCCGGTCTTTGGATGATCTTTTTCCTGTTGCTGCGGCACCTTATTCTGATGATACTCTGAGCGAGAGGAGCGCAGTATCGGATGGTAAAGCACCTGTGGATTCAACATCTAGCAATCTCCTGAAACCTTTCTTAACTATTGTTACATTTAATTGTTCACTGTGTTTTAAACATGTTTTCTCTTGATGATCTTCCCACAGATTTCAAACTGAACGTAATGACATTGGATGATCTTGCCCCTATACCATTTGAAGCAGCTGAAATCTCACAAGAAAAGGTGTGTTGAACATATCATATCTAAACATAATTTACGCAAGAGTTTTTAAAACTGAAAAACAGTGTCTTTAAAAATCACAGAAAGAAACACAAGCCAGTCAGGACGGCCGAAACAAGAAGTCATCCAACATTTCAGAAGTTGCTTCACCACCCACACCAGAAGAGGCCTCGTTTGCCTACGAGAGTGATTTTGAGAGTGAGATCTGTTCTGAGGCGCTTCAGAGCGCCAGTGAGATCTCCGAACGTCTCACAGATAAAGACAAAGATGCCTCACTAATCAGCGAGGCCCAGTACAGCTCATACAAATCCCAGGATGACGATGATCGTAATTTATCACAATCATCGTCATCCAGTTTCCACTCAGACTCTACCTCGAGGTCTACCTCATCAAATGCAACAGTCACACATGGGCCCAGTCCTGATCATCACGTGAAGGAGGTTGCAGTACAGACTCAGGCGGATGGACTAACTTACACATGGTCTTCTGGTAGGTTTACATTTATCTGATACTTCAGTCAAGTCAAACTAACGAAAGCCACCAGGAACATGTCTAAATCATATTTGAAAGGGGCGTCCCTCAGGGTTATAGTTTAGGACCACAGTCATTCTTGTTCTTACAGAAATCTATTTGGGAGAATCTTACGAAATCCATCAAGATTATGTCCAAGATTTTATTTGAAACTCCATTTTTGGGGGTCATCCCTCAGGGTTAGTTTTTAGGACCACTTTGATTCTTGTTTTGAGGATAATTTATTTTAGGTGGATCTAGCAAAAACTGTCAAAACATGTCTAGATCATATTTTGATCATTGCTTTGGGGTGTCCCTCAGGGACAGGGTTAGAGTTTAAGACCCCTTTCATTCTTATTTTGAGGAAAATTAATTTGGGTGAATCTAACAAAAACGGTCAAGGACAAATCTAGTTCATATTTTATCTTGACATCAAAAGAAAAGAGAATATTTGTTTTGCATCATGACTATTTTCATGACATTTTAAGCACATTTTCCTCCAAAATTCCCATTACCATACTGGCAAACAACCTAGAAAGACATGTTTTTGTGAAACCCACCCATTTACGTCAGCATTTTTTTCAGGCATGGCTGCTGTTG
The DNA here is from genome assembly GCF_003368295.1 of Carassius auratus. NCBI lineage: Eukaryota > Metazoa > Chordata > Actinopteri > Cypriniformes > Cyprinidae > Carassius > Carassius auratus. Next base: position 65,408 of record NW_020528773.1, read on the forward strand.
GTCCGTCACTGGGCATGAAGTACGTGGACCCCACTCCAATAGCCAGTCACACAGTCAGCGCTGAAGCCATCGAGAGTAAGAATTACAATATGATTTACATGCTTTAGGTTTAAATAACCTTGAAACACAAACATCTCAAGTGGTTAATATAAACAATCGGACCATTTTAATTCTTTGCTTATAAGTTGAACTAGCTCATTATCTTCCATGCTAACAGGTTTGACGGCGTACAGTCCTGCCGTTTTAGCACTCAACGACATGTTGCGGCAGCAGCTGGCCCTTACTAGAGGATTCATCGACTCCACCAGACGTCACTACACCTCAATGATCAGGTCACTGGAACCCGCCGACTACAAATACACCACACTAGAAGATACAAAAGAGGTATGATTTTGACGAGGAAAGAAATCGAGGCTGTGAGGGTTAGATAGACATCACTTGTGACGAATTTATATATATCAAATAATTTTATTTTATATGTTAAGAATTTGCTAACAGGTCTTTATTTTGTTCTAGTTCATTCGTGCTCACAGGCCACCCAAACTGAGCATTGAAGACGCTTTAGAGGAAGTTCTACAGGAAATGAGAGACTACCATTACAGTTGAATAAACCGATGATCAACGTTTTGGATGCATCATCCATAGATTAATAACAGCCAAAATTGTTTATGCAATAATGTACATAAAATAAACAGGTATTTTTCAGTATGTTCACTGTGCTTCACTTCAATCATTCATGCATGAATGAAATGTTTACAATAAACACATTGCCCTTTTTAAAACATCTTTATTTTGCTTGTACAGAGTCTCAGATTCATCTAAGCAAATACTTACAATGACACGGACACTTTCTGTGAGTTACAATATGATGCACTGATGCATTTTACTACAGAAAGGAACTAGAGAGCAAAATAAAACGTCCAAACGAATGTGGAAAAAAGCTTTATGACAACTACAGTAAAAAACAAAAAAACAGATCACATGTGACGGGTGATCACTCTGTGCTGGCGGGCTCCTGGGGGTCTCTGGTCACTGAGGACAGAAAAAGATCAAAATACTTGGTTATAATTAAAAGTAAGTTTAATACATATGGTTAATAGTATTATCAAACCCATAACCCTAATTATTAGCATCAAAAATCACTAATATTGATTTGGAAAACAGGCAGCTGCTGATTTTTAACACTCTATTTTAAAAACACAAATACCTTTTTCTCGTGCTTTCATCCTTGCGACAAAATTGTAGCTTTTGTTTCGCCTGTAGTTCACGTACGGGTCGTCCAGTGGGACTCCGACTCCTTTATACTGGTCCCACCTGTCCCGGATGTCTCCTCCTTTAATGGGGTCCTGAATGCCCTGTTCTTTAGCTCCAAGACCTCCTGATCCACTCCAGCCTGCAGGACGAACAGGGAGAGACTTAAGACTGGATCAATGGAAAGATCGATTCATGTCTGCGTTTGTTGATAACTTACCCATCTTCATGAGCATCTGATGGCCTTTGTTTTCTTCACCCAGCCTGAGGTCGACGGGTAACGCAGCAGGACCTGAACCCAAACCAGATGTGGAGCTGCGGGGAGAGACCGTATGTCATGACAACATCATGCTTAATTGCTATTTGGTTTTGGGTAAATTTTATTTAATTTAAGTGAAAATCATTATTTGGTCAAATCTGCATGCATTTATTTACATTTAGTTACAATAATTAACTTATGAAGCTCAAAATAAATGTGGAGAAGATTTATGACCAAAAATACAATAAAAGATTTTGTATTGGGCTTTAATAGGATGGAATTAGATTTAAATTTAGAAGCCCCTAATGAGTAAAAAAATCGGTAATTTGCTCCGTAGTTTTTGATTATTTGTTTTATATCAATCTTTATACTTGAAATTTCACTAAGTAAAAATGTTGCAATTCCACTTTGTATTAACATTGTTTTTCATTGTTAATTTATATATATGAAAAATATTATAATATTAGTATTCACTTATTTTTTAAGTTAAACAAAAACAAAAATTTAATTAAAATTGCATATAATAAAGGAAATAACATCCTGGTAGTTATATCTATATCAAATAAACCAGTGTGGAAAAAGTTGATACAGACAAGATCACAAAGAATCATCTGGGTACTTGGGTAGCGAAAGCAGATCGACTTACGGTGGCGTCGGACTGCGTGATTTAGATTTTGCAGCCTGGCGACGCTTGTCTGGAGATCGTGACCTGGAGCGAGATCTGGAGCGGGAGCGACTTTGGGACCTGGATCTGGAGCGACTCCTGCTCCTACAGGAGAAAGTCATAAAATGTGTTCAACAACTTCCTGTCACTGGAAAAAATGGTTTAAATGTCAAAGCAGATACCTAGAGTGAGATCTGGAGTAGGAGCGAGAACGAGAGCGCGATCTGGATCGGGATCTGGAGCGAGAGGATTTGGAAGATCTGGAGCTGGAGCGTGACGTCGATCGCCCTCGGCTGTGCGACCGACTCCGGGAAGGACTCCCTCGGGTGCTGCCAAAAATAAATAAATATATATTACCAACGAGGAAACAATGGGAATCAATTCTGTTTGGTCGCATCTGAATTCCAGTGTATTGGTAGTAGGAATGTCAACGATACATAATAACTAAATCCTACAATTTATTAATTTTACAGCCACATTCCACGCTTCATTAATTTGTTCCCAAGTTAACTCATGATTTTACTAAAACAAATGAATGAAGTTGTAGAAACAAATTCTTAATCATTTTTCAAAGCTTTGTACCTCAGCTGTGTCATGATATTCACGTAAACCATGTTTCATATGATGAGGAATGCTTATTTTATTTTAAGTGGCGATAATGTTAATTGCAACCATTGCTATTGTGTTTTAAAATACAATAATACAATAGAAAGGCGTATTCGGCGTGACAAGATAGGAAACAGCCAACAATAATCTCCATTTAAAGTAAAACGACACTAATTTTATTTATTTTAGTTTACTACAGTAGTTTTATATATATATATATATATATATATATATATATATATATATATATATATATATATATATATATATATATATATATATTAGTAGTAATATACAGTTGTATTTTTGTAAGCGTTTCTGTTTTAGTCTTAGTAAATTTAACACCAACTTATTTTCTAATTTGCGTGTAGTTTAACCTTATTCAATTAACATTCACATTTCATTTCAGTTTTATTTATATAAACTAACACAATTAAAACAGTTGATGTAATCCGCACCTGTTGCGTTTGTCTTGTTCCTTTTTCCGCCTCGCTCTCATTTTGGCCCGGAAGAACTCGTACAGACCATTCTGTTCCCAACCCTCACTGGAAAAATCATCATTTTCACTTATTACAAATGAAGTATTAAATTTTTTTAAACTGCTTTTGACTCTCTAGCACCCACACTTGTAGTGGTCACCTGTTTCTGGGTCTGTCGTGGGACGGCGGGCTGTAAAACGCCTCCACTGCGGCCAGCAGACGCTCACTGGGAGGCATCGGAGGCGGCAGTCGGATGTCTTTGGGGTCCAGAGGCTTATAATCGTGATCTTCAAGCTATTATCAAAGAGAAAGCATCACCTTTAGCATGATGAGATTTAACTTTCCCAGCTGATGTGGAATGGAAAATCACCTTCACTAGCGGCGCCATGAGTCCTGCGGGAAGGTCGAAGTAGGGCACGTTGGGAACCAGGCTGGGGTCGTCCTGACTGACGTGAGCCGGGGTCTGGCGCCGCATGTGGGGCGCCTGTCCGTTAAACCCGTGAGGAGGCGGTCCGAAATCAGGATGCTGGTTCCCGCCCCACGGAGGAGGATCGGCAATCCCTGGAGGGGGAATCCTCTGGTTGGGGTGGTGATGAGGAGGAGGACCGATCTCTGAATTGAGAAGAACAATATAATGTGTGACACACCTGGAAAGATGAGCCCTACTTACACCAAGCCTAAAATTTATCCAATGCAACTATAAACTCCACTAAATATCTGAAAGAAAACGTTTGCATTGTTTTTATTTCTAAGAGTTTTTTTTTTTATTTTCAGCCTATACAAAATTTGAATTTGTAAAAAAGCGCAAAAAAAAAAAAAAACATGCACAACAAAATTTGAAAACAAAACAAATTGTACCTATTTAAAACTAAAGGCAGAATTTGGACCAAAAAAAAAATAAAACAAAAGAAGAATAACTACCTGTTAAGTATTAAAATATTACAAGTATTAAATTATATTGCAATGCGTTTTTTTTTTTTTTTTGTGAACAGTCCAATTAGAATATTACAATATGCATCTTTCATCAAATCTCATTGTATTTTGGAAACACTTTCTTGTTTGGTCACATCTGAATTGCAGTGTTATTTTAGTATCAGTAGTATACTTATATATGTGTATATATATATATATTTCTTTTTTTTTTTTGTAGTTTGAGTTCTACAAATTTTACTGTGTTTTGTTGTTTCTTATATTGATATTACATTTTTATTTAAGCTTTGCTTTTTTGGTAATTTCAGTACAGTATTACAGTATTTACTAGTATTTTAAATTAGGTTTTAATTTTCATATATGCCTTTTACAATAATGCTGTAAAATAACTACTGTTATCAATTTTATTTTACGGAACAGTGAAATTACAACATATTCGTGTCAAAATGTCTTACCTTTCAAATATTAAACCTTAGATTTACACAATTCGCACGGGTAGAAAATATGTCTATATATATATATATATGGAAAAATCACATCCTCTATTAGTTTTTGACAAAACCTTCTCAACTAGTTGCATCAGACATTTTTGTGAATTATTGAAACACAGCGAATTTGTGCACATTTTTACAGTATTTTCTGCATTAAATTCAACAACGTGCGTAAACACTGCGTAAACTACTAAATAAAATAAAGCCATTCTGCTTCTGTTTATCCGGAGTAGTTTCCGAATAGTAAAGCCGAGGTCTCACCTCCAGGGAAGTCTCCCTGTGGGTAGTCGAATCGGTGCGGTGGAAACGGCGGCCGCTCAAAGTGATGCCGCGGAGGAAACTCGTCCTGCATGAAGCGCGGCGGGAAGCGTCCGAAGTTGTGCGGCGGCGGCTGGTTGAACGGTGGCGGCTGCTGGTGTGGGGGGAAGGGACCGCGAAAATGTGGAGGACGCTGCATGCGGAAGGGCGGCTCCCTCTGGCCCCACGGCGGCGGCTGGTCCGGCTGACCGCTCCACGGCGGCTGCTCGAACTGGCCGCTCCAGGAGGGCGGAGGCTCGTTCTGGCTGCTCCAGGGGCCTGAGGGGCCCCCGTCCCGAGGGCTGCTCCAGTTGGGGTCCCGCTGCTCGTTCCACATGCCCTCGTGGCTGTTCCAGGGAGGACAGGGGGGCGGGGCTTGAACTGGGTCGAATGGAGGCTGGCGGCGGAAACACTGAATGTGTTAGAATCAGTTCTGTGTTGATTAATTACAAATTATAAAATACAACTATTACAATGGTCTTAGACAAAAATTATAAATTAAGTTATTTTAATTTATATATATATTTTCATTTTAGTTTTACTAATTTTATTGTGTTTTTTGTAAATATTAATATTTAGTTTTCAAGTATTTTTTATTTCAGGTTTAGTATTACTTGTATAGTATAATATTATCCCTGTATTATCCAGAATTTTCGGAGCCAAAAAAATTTAAATTAAAGCAGTCATAGATATTATATAGCACCATTTGTTTTTGTTTTTTTAAATAAAATGTTGTTTTCCCATTAATTCAAGAATTAAAATATATGCAATTATATATTCAAAATGTAAATATAATATATAATGTTTGAATAGTACATTTAATAAATTGTAGTATGTTAAAGATTTCAAATCACATGATGAAAATTCTAATTAATAACAATCTATTACACTAGATTTTAGGTAATGTAAGGTTACTTTTAGATTACTTTTGACCGATATCATTTATTACACTGATTTAAAAAGGATCTCTTTTTTTTGTCAAAACTCTGAAAACAGTATAATCTAAATCACAAACACTTAATATTTGGATTCTGATAATGCAGATTACTTCTAATCAGTTCCTGAGTTAGTATTAATACACCGCTGCAAACGGCGTAAGATCTGTGAGATTGTACAGCATTGGTTCACTTACGGGTTGTTGCGGGTTCCACGCTGGCATGTTGTGTTGCGGATCGAACCAGCCGGGTTTAGAGGAGGGAATGTCGGACGGCGCTGCAGGGTTCGAGTCTGATGGTCGGTTCTGAGGGCTTTCGTAATCGCCGGGTGGAGGACCTGACCCTGGAGGCTTTAGTTCTCCTGATGACGTCATACAAAATATCAATTACACATTCCATTTAGTCTTTGGAGAATAAAAGCATTAAAGATATGGAACTACAAATAGATTATTAAAATATTAGAACTAATAACATTGTATTTTTAATTGAATTACACGTTTTTACCAGGCTGAGAGGTCAAGGGTGGTTGTGTCTTGACGTCGGCGTCTGCAGGTGTGAGTTGACCGACGGCAGCCGCGGCTGCTGCTACAGCCACCGTCTGCTGCTGCTTCAGATTAGCGACAAACTCCTCGTGCTGCGTCTTCAGCGCTTGGATCTGCTGCTGGAAGGCCATCTGGACGGGCTGCACCACCGGCGCGTACTCCGTGATGAGCGACGCCTGGACCGGACACAACAGGCACGTGACGACAAACACATCCTCCATCTATAGCTGCAAAACAAGCACTGAGAGCACGAGCTGTACCTGATACTGTCCCAGACCCAGAGCCGGACTCTGAAGCTGCTGGATGGTGACGTCGTCAAAGTAGCCGTTCTTCTCCCAGAGGAGCAGCAGCTGAGAACGTGAAGAACAAGCGCTCATCTACTGAAAGTCAATCTAGAAGGGAAATGTGATGAAATGGGGATGGATGATCTTACGCGGGTGATTTTCTGCTGCTTGTCTTCCTCTACAGACAGGAAGCTGGTGCAGTAAATGGGTACCACGACTTTCTGTAGAGCCGCCAAAAGATCCTTCTGATTCTTCCTCTGACTGTGAAGAAACATCAAGGGTTACTCAATAAAACACCAGAAAATACACTTTGAGTTGCTAAGTACAATTAACATGGGCCACTACTTTTACATGCTTTCCCAATGTGAAAAGTTAATATAATAACTATTTTCTGATAACTTTTTCATTTGAAGCCTAACATTCAAGTGAAAATTTATGTAGTGAAATGTAATAAAAATTATTCATCAAATATTTTTTTCAATTACCCAACCAGTGTTGTTATTCTCATTAACTAAAAAAAAAAAAAAAAAAACATTAATAGAAATATTTAAAAAATGTATTCAATTATTTAAACTTATTTTATTTCAGTTAGTTTCAAAAAAGCAACATTTAAAATTTTGATTTAGTTTAAGTTCTAAAATTGCTCCAACTGAAATGAGTAATAAACATTTTAAATAGACATATTAAAAACACATTTTATAAAATGACATTAAACTAATTTAACTAAAAAATGTGTTAAAAAGCACCACATTAAATAACATTATGCAAATGTATAATTAAGTTATTCATTTATATAATCCAAATGACCCCTGATTATTAACTAAAATTTAATATAAAAAAAAAAATGTAATTGAAAAGATTAATAAATATAAAATAGTATATAAAATTATTATTAAAAATATATTGTATTAACATGAATACTCAGAATTGATGTAATATAAAATTATTTTCAAATATTTGCATATAAAAAAAGGATTTTAAATTATAAAAGAAATCTAAAAGAAAATGGAAACAATAAAAAAACAATTCAAAATATTATTTAATGATATGATACTATAAAAGCATATTTATGATACTAAAATAACAACTGACCAGAACCCCAGAACAGCTGACTTTAATATTCGAATTCATTATGAAGTGCCATAACACGGTTCAGGGGAAAGCTCTGCGTCTCACCAGTGATGCAGCACGTCGTTGGTCAGATAGATGAGATGCAGGCGCAGCTCAAAATGTGCCTCGTCAGCAGTGATGCGGTTTCTGAGATGTGACGTCATCAGCTCGCAGTGCGACGGGGTTTTGGCGTTACTGAACATCCAGTTCTTTCCAGCCTGAGACAGAACGAAAAATAAGCACAAGATGACTAATCTGAGACGCATCGGACAGTGTTAGCGGGGTCAGGTTTCCGGCTCGTACCGATATGGCGTCTTTGGTGCAGGTGTCTATGATGGGCTGCAGCAGGTTGTCGAACTCGTTCATGTCCAGCTGCGTCTCCACCAGCAGCTTCTGCGTCTGCTGCTCCATCGCCAGAGAGATGGCGGCCGTCACCTGCTCCTGAAAGCCCAAAACACATTTATTATTATTATCATTATTATTTAACAATATATTACAGTTACAAAGTCTAGAGATAGTAAAATAAAAAATATTTTGTTTCAAATAAATGCTCTTCGTTTGAGCCTTCTATTCATCAAAAAATCCTGAAAAATAAAATGCACACATTACTAGCAAGTTTCTAACAGGATTAACGTTAAGATTTAAGACATTGTTAGCTACTTTTAACACATTACTAGCAAGATCCTAAGAGGATTTATGTTGCAAACATGATTTAATACATTAGTAGCATGTTTTAACACGTTGCAAGCATGTTTTAACATATTAACATGATTTAACAGGTTAGCAACATGCTAATTCATACTAGCAAGAAGATTAAAAGACACTCTTAGCTAGTTCTAACATGTTGCTAACATGATTTAACACATTAGATGCTAAGAGGATTTATGTTGCAAACATGATTTAATACATTAGTAGCATGTTTTAACACATTGCGAGCATGTTTTAAAGTGTTGAAATCATTTAACAGGTTAGCAACACGATTTAAGACATTGCTAGCATGTTTTAACACATTGCTAGCATGTTTTAACATGTTGAAATCATTTAACAGGTTAGCAACAAGATTTAATACATTGCTAGCATGTTTTAACACATTGCTAGCATGTTTTAACATTGTCATGATATAAAAAGGTTAACAATAAGCTAATTCATGTTAGCAACATATTTAAACACACTGCTAGCCAGTTTTAAGACCTTGCTAGTATGTTTTAACATTACTAGAATGTTTTAGCATGATAACATTATTTAACATGTTAGCGACATGCTAATTCATACTGGCAACTCATTTTAACACACTGCTAGCCAGTTTTAACATCTTGCTAGCATGTTTTAACATTACTAGAATGTTTTAGCATGTTAACATTATTTAACATGTTAGCGACATGATAATTCATATTAACGACTCATTTTAACACACTGCTAGCCAGTTTTAACATGTTTGAACACATTACTAGAATGTTTTAGAATGTAAACATGATTTAACATGTTAATGACATGCTAATTAATACTAGCAACTCATTTTAACACACTGCTAGCCAGCTTTAACATCTTGTTAGCATGTTCTAACACATTACTAGAAAGTTTTAGCACGTTAACATGATTAGACAATGTTAGCGACATGCTAATGCATAATAGCGACTAGGGATGCACCGAAACGAAAACCGAAAAAGAGAAAACCAAGGCCGAAAACCGAAACCGAAACACCGAAAGAAATTATGCCAATTATTAGTACCATTGCATTTATTGCTATGACCGTGTACTAACTTTACTAAAATTAAGACATTGAAATTGCATAAATTAATATTAAAGTTTCAAAGATAATTACAATTACATAACTTATTTTAAAAAAAAAATTACAAATTATGCAAATATTTATTAAGCACATTGTAACAATGCACAGTATAAAATAAAATTCAAACTAAAAATTGATCCCACTCATGTGTATATTAAATAATAATGTACAGGCCTGCTGGCCTGCAGAAAGGTTTTAAAATGAACTGTTCTCTAATGAAAACAAAGTGCATTTAGGTGAAGTGCATTTGAATTTTTTCTCTGTAGGACTAGAAAGTGCATTACTTCTCCAGTAGGCAAGACTGTTATCACTTCTTGGGGATGGGGACTTTAGTGCTGCGAATAAAGGAATAAGAAGAGAGAGATTGTTCTCACTGGTGTGAAGTGAATGTTGCGGCGGGGAGCTCGTGGTCTGCGCTATGCAGGTGCACGTGCAGGTCGCGGTTTCCGTTTGCGTCATCACAACATTTCGGCCGTGTTGTTTCGGTGATAAAAGTCTATCGGCCGAAAAACCGAAAAGGCCATTTTCGGTGGCCGAATATCCGGTGCATCCCTAATAGCGACTCATTTTAACACACTGCTAGCCAGTTTTTAAAATCTTGCTAGCATGTTACTAGAATTACTAGTAATTCTAGAATTATTAGAATTATTACTAGAATTATTAGTACACATTACTAGAATGTTTTACCACGTTAACATGATTTAACATGTTAACGACATGCTAATGCATACTAGCAACTCATTTTAACACACTGCTAGCCAGTTTTAACATCTTGCTCATTGCTAGCATGAATTACCATGCAGTCCTATAACAGTTGTTAAGCTTTGCTAATGACAGACAGCTTAAATACTGTATGTTATTGTACAAAAGTGTTCAACCCCCTCAATGAAAATCTATGGGACTTTTCATTAATTTAATTGTCCATTAAATCAAAACTGTACGTCCGATCAGTAAGAAAAGATACAGCAACCCGAGTCACAACAGTCTAAAGCAGTGGTTTTCAACCTGTGGTCCGCAGCGTGGTATTGCAGGTGGGCCGCCAATAACTTTCTGTTCATTTCCAGTCCATTCTAGGGCTGTGCGATTAAAAGAAAACGTCCTAAAATCACGATTTGAGCGTGCGCATATGCCTAACTCCAGGTTCACACACTGTCTGTGATGCGCCTTTTTTCTGAGCCAATGTTGACGGATCAGAGCGTTCTCACTGCGGTAAAAGGCTAGAAATAAAAACGTGCGAAAATAATTCATGTCTAACACGAGCATAGAGTGAATTTGTTAGTGAACAGGATGCAGTTTAAGTGAGAGGAGACACGTTTTAAGTGTGCACACTCTCTCTGCGCAGAGCAGCGTGTATCTGAGCAAGCACGACCGGTTTTGTGACAGAGCAAAGGAAATCTGCTGCGAACAGAGAGATTCGCACTCGTGCATTATTTTAATGTGCTTTCGCGTTATATTTATGCGCTCTCACTGCTGACCGCATACACATACTGTATACACACTGCAAACACCTGAGGCACCGCTACAATTAATGAGCTCTATGAACAATGCATGGCAAAAAAGAAAAAAAAGTCCCTGTATACAGTCTATACATTTTTTTACATCTTCACTATAGTGATAATTTTGACTTATGTCTGTTCTAGAGATGTTACAACTTTTTGATAAAGCTCTGATTGGTTTTCTTTTGGAAATATGTTTCAAATTAATCCTGAATGCATTTATGACTGTAAAAGCACAATTGCAAAATTGATCAAAAAAATCGCGATAGTTTTTTTTTTGTCCATATCGCACAGCCCTAGTTTATTCAATAAATATAGTTTAAAATCTAGCTTCTGAGTACTAAGTTATTAACCCAACAATAGCGGGGTCAGTTAATTTTTTTGAAGTGGGCCGCACAAACATATGTGTTTGGTTGTGTGGGCCGCGAGTTGAAAAAGGTTGGGAACCACTGGTCTAAAGGTTTGACCCAAGTTTTGTTGGTGGTAGCTTGAAAACTCTAGGAGGAGATGCTGACTAAATTTAGTCTCACAAGAAGGATTCATCATAATATTACTGATTCTACTGTATTTTTTTTATCAATTAAATGCTACCCTGGTGTGCAGAAGAGCTTGATGTACCTGTCTGAGGCTGAGCAGGTGTTGCTCCTGCTGTTGGAGGTTCCACTGGCTCTGCTGGATGAGCTCCTCCAAAGACGGCGTGGTTGGCGGGATCGGCGGCGGGAGCATCGTCATCGGCGCAGAAACATCGGCGACCTCACTTCCTGGAGGTTTACAGAGCTCTGCGAATCACAAGAAGACGCAAATGCAAGAAAGATCATGCCTACTGTACGCTGAGGCAAACATCTGCCTGCCGGTGCGTCCAAATCTGACGGATGTGTGTGAACGGTCACACTGGGAAGTGCTACGAAAGAAAACGTGAATCTCTTTGGAATGGACATTCCCAGAGCAAAGCCATTCAGATCAGGGACACATGCAGGAAATCACTCATGCTGGTTTGTTCCCCTCTGATTTTCCATGTCTTGCGATAGTCGCATGAAAAACTCGGGAATACGAAAACATTAAGCCGAGGAAAGCATGGGGATATGACAACCGACTGCAAATAACTGAGGGGAAAATATATCAAGTAAAAAAAAAAAACAATAAAAACGACTTGCTTGCGACTTCTTTGAAAAAAAAACAAAAACTGAAAACCTGAATCAAGATTTATATAGAATGCTTTTTTTTTTTTTGCAAACAAAAGTAAACCAAAAACCACGCTGCACAAGTTTAGATATCATGTATGCAGCAATAAACAGTGCAGGGAAGTAACAGTCTTTGATTTAAAAGAATAGTGCAACCAAAAATGAAAACTTGATAACAATTCACTCACCGTCAGACCATGTGGATGAGTTTGTTTCTTCATCAGATTTGGAAAAATGTAGCATTGCATCACTTGCTCAGCAATGAACTGGAGTGCTGCGGATTATTGTGATGTTTTTATCAGCTGTTTGGACTCTCATTCTGACGGCACCCATTCACTGCAGACCATCCATTGTTGAGCAGGTGATGGAACACTCATCTACGTCTTAAATAGTCTGAAGGAGAGTAACTGTTCAGCAAATAAACATTTTTGGATGATCTATCAATATTTGGTCCAAATCCCTATTAAATAGTAACTGCAACTAAGAAAATGTAAACCATAACATAAAAAAATTAAGCATTGATGATGCAGAAGAACTCCATGAATACCAGGGAAAATGAAACATTTCTGATCATCGGTCTAATAAATACCTTCCATTTTATATTCATCATCATGAGTGGCAGAATCTATAAAGGAGAGAAGCACACCTTAAAGACGAATATATATACACACAATACAAAACAAGCAAATCTAGCTGTTTCCACCACACATCATCCTGAACTAGAACTATTAAAAAAAAAAATGTTTAAATAAAATGAAGCTGAAATAGAGATTAATGAATAATAATAAAAAAATAGGTTTAAAAAAGAAGTTTAAGCTGAAGCACCAAGATTACAAAAAAAAAAAAAAAAACTAAAACGGATATAAAAATATATTAAACCTAAAAGATATTATTGTAAAACATAAAAAGACCATAAAAAATTTAACAAAAATTAAAATACAAGCTAAATGAAAAGATTAATAAAAACTGTAAGAGTGGTATATAAATAATATTATTCGAACACTAGTCATCAGAAATAAATGTGACTAATGCTCTGCAGTGGTGCGTTCACGTACGCTGCTGCTGTTCGATGGCCAGTTTATATTTGTAGTAGCCGAAATATTCTCCTCCGAACAGAAACGAGAACTTGGGGTTGTCCTTCTGCTTCTCCATGGTCATCTTCTCAAACTCGGGGCCATTTCGGGCGACAAACTGGGCCAGTTTGTCAATGACATTACGCAGTTCTTGATCTGATGGGATAAAATATAGTATATTTTTAAATATAACATTTTATATGTTTCATTTTTAAGCATTACTAAATCTTTGTGGTCTTTTTTTCAAATTGTAAGAGCTTTAAGAGATTTCCTTTCGTATCTTTGTGACATGGCAGTAAATGGACATCACCAGCTGTGCACAGTTTTAATGTAATAAATATGATATTTGGACTTGTACAATGGTGACCATTGATATTACTGTAAAAGCTTTATAAAGTCAGTGCAACCTTCAAGCGATTTAGCAACTTCACCTGCCATCCTACTCACACTAGACAGTCAAAACCTACTAAAAAGCAGTAAAATGATGATTTGATGTGTAAGGTGTATGTTTCATAGTGTAAATAATGTCGGTTCACATGCGTTCGCGCGGATCACTCGGTTACCTTCAGGCGGTGTGGAAATATCCATTTTTCTTAAGATTACACACAAGTTTTAGACCAGGAATTCATTTATGACACATGGTGCTGAAGTGCGGAACAAAATTAATCGCTTTTAAAAGGGTGCAACCATTATAATAGCATGGGTCTGTTGTGTTTCAGGTCAAGAAGATGAAGCGACGGGAAACGAATCATGACGACTTCCTCTGACGAGTGAGATGCGTGCGCGCTCCGGGGACGCTCTGAAGGGCCGTGACGTCACAGCGTCGCCTGCAGTTCGGAGGCCGTAATTCAGGAGCGCGTTTACTCTGCAGATAACATAGCCTACTAGGAAATCTTCAAGGAAAATAGTGTTCTTGGTGAAGTAGAAGCAGGATTACTTCGCTTTTATTTCAGAATCCGTGGTGAGATATCAAATAAACATGTAAGCCCTAATAAAGTCAAAGAAATTCACTTTAAAATTAAAATTAAATTTATGCATCAGCAGGCGCTTTTAAAGTGACTTACAGTGCATTCAGGCCATCAGTTTTTACATATAAATTTAATTAAATTAAATTCAAATTTATTTGTATGGCGCTTTTTTACAATACAAATCGTTACAAAGCAACTTTACAGAAAATTATGTTTCTTCAATATTTAGTAGTAGTTTATAAGTGGTGACTGTAAGTTTGTGCACATTTGACAGGATTTTTAGAAAAAATTAATACAAGACATTATTAATATTATTAATTAATAATTACTATATGATGTAGGCACACTTGTAGCAATAATTGTTAGTTCTGTTGTTGATTCAGGGTTAGCATCATGTGAGGTCCTCTGAGGGTCAGCATCATCTCTTCTCAGGTGTTCTGGATCCAGACTGGAGCTTGTGTAAATCCTAGTTACCACGGGATGAAGATCCCAGCAGAAACAGAGAAACACATAGAGACATCATTAGCATAGCTGCTGATCCAACAAAGTAAAATTAGTTTAACCCAAGCTAATGAATAAAAATGCACATTTGATCAGATGCAACTACACTCACAATTAAAAAGATACATTATTCGAATGCTTGGCGAAAGAGATGTGTTTTTAATCTAGATTTAAACAGAGAGAGTGTGTCTGAACCCCGAACATTATCAGGAAGGCTATTCCAGAGTTTGGGAGTCAAATGTGAAAAAGCTCTACTTCCTTTAGTGGACTTCGCTATCCTAGGAACGACCAAAAGTCCAGAGTTTTGTGACCTTAGGGAGCGTGATGGGTTGTAACGTGGTAGAAGGCTAGTTAGGTACGCTGGAGCTAAACCATTTAGGGCCTTATAGGTAAGTAATGATAATTTGTAACTGATACGGAAATTCATATGTAGCCAGTGCAGAGACTGTAAAATTGGGGTAATATGATCATATTTTCTTGACCTGGTAAGGACTCTAGCTGCTGTATTTTGGACTACCTGTAGCTTGTTTATTGACGAAGCAGGACAACCACCTAGAAGTGCATTACAATAGTCCAGTCTAGAGGTCATGAATGCATATCATATCATGTTTTTTCCTTGGGAATCGAACCCCCAACCTTGCGCTTGATAGCGCAGTGCTACCAATTGAGCTACAGGAATAATGTACTGTAATAATTATGTAATAATAATTTACACTTTAATGTAATACTCAGTGGTGGACAGTAACGGAGTAGCTTTACTTCGTTACTGTACTTAAGTAAATTTTTCAAGTATCTGTACTTTACTGAAGTAGTTTTATTTTGAGTAACTTTTACTTTTACTTCACTACATTCCAAAGCATAAGATCGTTCTTTTAACTTCACTACATTTCATAAAACATATCGTTACTCCCTATAATATATCACGTGCTCCGACACGCAGAAGCGGTGTCTGATTCATCATGAACGAACTGAGTCTTTTCAAAATAAACCTTTAAATCGGATCGCGAATCGCACCAAACGATTCGTTTACGAATTAGAATGATCCGATTGCAGCTGTTCTGGAGTCGACCACTCACTGATTCAAATGAACCGTTTAGTGCGAGTCTACAGAAGTAAGAACCGTGAGATCTTGTGAGCGCGTGCGTCTGATGTTGCTAAAAGTAAGTTATTAATGTCGGAATTTAGGATTAACTATTGTAACTGAAAATCATATTTTTATTATTTATTTTATATATTTTATTTTGATAATTTAGAATTATTACTGAAATACAACCTTTTTTGTTTCAAACAGTTAATTGAACAATAATAAATGAAGTACCTGAAGCTGACAAAGAAGTAAATGTATAATAATTAGCAAAGATGATTAATTTAGCGCTGTAAACGCGCGTGTGAGGGGCGGAGACGCGCCGCGGAGCGTCAGACGCGCTTGAGGACCAAACACAGCAGAGCGGTAGGAAACTTCACTCCTCTTATTATTTCTCTTTTACTATAGCGATTTATTTTTAGATACGTGATCTGAGTCTTTCATAGAGTTGTAGAGTTAGAGTTATTAGAGAAATATAATTATTTTTTACATTCTTTGGTCGAAGTTTTCAGATCGGCAATTCGGAGCCTGTTCGCGACTCGGTTGATTCAGATCGGGACTTCGGAGCCTGTTCGCGACTCGGTTGATTCAGATCGGGACTTCTGGACTTCGGAGCATGTTAGCGACTCCGTTGATTCATATCGGCACTTCGGAGCATGTTCGCGACTCGGTTGATTCAGATCGGCACTTCGGAGCCTGTTCGCGACTCGGTTGATTCAGATCGGCACTTCGGAGCCTGTTCGCGACTCGGTTGATTCAGATCGGCACTTCGGAGCCTGTTCGCGACTCGGTTGATTCAGATCGGGACTTCGGAGCATGTTCGCGACTCGGTTGATTCAGATCGGCACTTCGGAGCCTGTTCGCGACTCGGTTGATTCAGATCAGGACTTCGGACCCTGTTCGCGACTCGGTTGATTCAGTTCGGCACTTCGGAGCATGTTCGCGACTCCGTTGATTCAGATCGGCACTTCGGAGCATGTTTAATATTTTTTTTTAAATTCAGATCTCGAAGCAGGAAGTGTTTGTCAAACAGTTAATTGGTGATAAATGAATATTTTGACTTGAGGCTTTTTTTTTTTGACGAGTAACGTTAGACAGAATGCTTATTCAGAACGGTACTGAAAATAAGTAAATATTGTAGCTGATGCTAAATGTCTAGCAGGCTTGCTGGTGCTAACTTGAGGTAATTTTTATAAATAATGTCCAAATATTTTTATTCAACCACCTATATATATAAATATATATATATATATATATATATATATATATATATATATATATATATATATATATATATATATATATATATATATATATATATATAGGTGCTTATCTATATATATATATATATAGCTAGATAGATAGATAGATAGATAGATATAGATAGATAGATATATAGATTACATCTGGGGAGAAAAGAAAGGATGTGATGTTCAGAACATGGTAACTACAGTAATTATCAAAGAGGGGAAGAGATGCACCCCGTTTGGCCAGGGGTGTTTTTACACCGTAGACAAGGTTTGAGAAGGAAAAAAAAAATTAAGAAAATATAATTATATTTTCCTTAAGATGTTCTTCCTAACTGCAGGCCTTATTATCTTGTCATATATAACTGTGGTGTTCTGTAAAACCACAAACTTTAAAATACTTTTTTCTTACTGGTGAAGATCAGATGGTCATCTCTGTTTTCTCTCAGGTACATCACAGTGTAAGCTTCACAGTGAACATTACTCTCGTAAGCGTAGTCCATATCAACAACAAAAATATATCTTGACGCCATATAGTGGTTATTTTGGAAAAAGGTATTTTGAGCAGTAGGATTATAAAAAAAAAAAGTGCTAATATAAAATTAAATTAGCCTATATAAAATTGCAATCTATCTTTCAGTACTTTTTTACTTAAGTACATACAAAATTGAGTACTTTTGTACTTTCACTTGAGTAAAATTGAAAAAGGAGTACTTTTACTTTTACTGGAGTAGTATTTTATTATTCGTATCTGTACTTTTACTCAAGTACTTGATTTGTGTACTTCGTCCACCACTGGTAATACTCTATGTATTATCCATGTAATGATTTTATTGAACGCGCTCGTGAATGCTATAATGGTTGCACCCTTTTAAAAACAATTTATTTTGGAAGTTTGGAGCAGGTTCGCAAATCAGTTGAGTAAGTTCGGGAGTTCAAAGTGGATTCGCGAATCATTTGAGTCACTTTGGGAGTTCGGGGCGTGAATCATTTGAGTCAGTTCATTGTTAGCTCATTATTTCACTTTAGTTGAGCATAAAGACAAAAACCTTTTAGTCAAATGTAAGCTGTGTCTTTTGGTTCGAATCTCCTATCCTAGCCCACGAATTGCCAATGTAGCCTACTCACAGATTCATGCAGCAAGCTCCTACGTGTTAACATACAGTTTTAATGAAAATTATTATGTTGAATGGGTCTACAGCGTAGTGCAATATTTTTCTCATACAAGTGAAACATTGTTGAAAACATGCAGCCTGTTTCTACTGTGAAGTCGCCAGCTTTCAGTCATCTCCTTAGCATGATAACATAGATTTCATTTTTAAACAGCATTTATATATGTGTGTGTGTGTGTGTGTGTGTTTCTCGAAATTGATTCTAAATAATTCCGGTTGCTTTCATTTATTTATTTCACAATATTTTGTGTTATGTAGTCCATTGTTGATAGTTTTCATACTTAAGCTGTGAAAGGAAAATTTTTAAGGGCTCAACACAACAGCTTTTATGATGCAGAAGCCAATTTAGTTTTTGATTCTGAATAGATTATTCAGGGCCCGTATTCATAAAGATTGGACGTATGGACGTTTCTAAGCGTTTATCTCTTCCTCCGGTGAAAATGTTGTTGCAAATGTAGCTGCATGTCTGTCGCTGTGTTTGGCAGGTGCTTGTGTGGGTGCCATCCCATGGAAACTGTGTTGGAAAGCTTGTGCTATAGGGAAGCGAGTGTGTTTGGGTCGCTGTTGGTCGATATCTATCTATCTATCTATCTATCTATCTATCTATCTATCTATCTATCTATCTATCTATCTATCTATCTATCTATCTATCTATCTATCTCTCTCTCTCTCTCTCTCTCTCTCTATATATATATATATATATATATATATATATATTTATCTATTTATCTATAATCTGCGCTATCTGAATACTCTCATCTACTACTCTCTCTAGTCACTCTCAATGCTCTCAAGGCGGGGTTTGGTAAATTCTCTTCCCAACGTGACTTGATGCAATGCATTGTGAGGGAAAGAAGAACGCTTTAAGATAGTACCTACTTTTTCGTATTATATTCCGTTTTGTGATACCCAACAACATAAAATACAATGGATGAGGCAAGGCAAGTTTATTTATATAGCACATTTCATACACAATGGTAATTCAAAGTGCTCTGCATAAACAAAAGTAAATTAATAATGAAGAAAAATAATAACAAGAATAAAACAAGCAATTTTAAAACTTTTGAAAATTTTTTTTTACTTATTTAAAATGAATTTAAAACAGTTAGAAAATGATTTTACATAATTTTTTTTAAAAAAAAACAGTGAAAATATAGTGCAATCAGTTCGGACATTGCACAGTGCTCATTCAATAAATGCACAGCTAAACCGATGAGTTAACATCTGTTTAGATGACAGTTAAAATGTTTATTACCAACGAGCAAAATGCACAGATTTGTTGAAAAATTAACCCTCCAACACGGCCTTTAAGTAAATTAGACAAAGAAAATAAGTAACTTTAGTTTGGCCATTCAAACTTTGGTTGATTTTTACTTAGGCTGATCAAAACTTACTTGGCAATACTTTGATTTTACTTATATAACCTAATTAAACCCTGCTTTTAAAGTGTATGTTTTACTCAGAAGCCTTTGAGTAAATAATTCAATACATATGTATACACCATATCTACATAATTAGTGATGCAGCACTCATCTGAAAACAGACTTGGTACACAATACACAATGACAGTAACTCTGTGGTTCATTGTTGAGTATGTGTCATTTTGGAATTGAAAATTTTGAACTCCAGATGTAACAAGATCGCAAGTTTCTAAACCTAACAACAAAAGCAATGATAAAACATTGTAAATACAGCTGGAAAATAGCCAAAAAATCAACCGTATTAATTATTCATGCCCCGGTGCATAATGGGAAGACCAGTGTCAGAAAAGTTTAGTTGGTTTTACTTAATTTTATAAGAATAAAGAATAAAACATATATCTATGTTTGCAATTGTTTGACCCATGCCTGTAATGACCACGTCTGTGACCAATAAAACTTGCACCTGGATCCTCATGTCTTGTCAGCCCCTTTACAATGCGTATATTTAAATCCTTAACAAAACAAAAAAAACACTTTGAAAAGTTTGATAAAGTTTTTTTGTATTCATTTATGAATTTATATCCTAGATTAACACAAAAAATGGTGCTCAGAACTTCAAGTGATTATGTAAATATGTGTAAATATTAAAATGTGTCAGTATTAAATTTTCATATATTACAGTCCATTTAAATAAACACACTGATCAAAAAATACTCAATACTCAAATACTCAGTTGATCTCGGAATAATGAGACAAATCCTACAAAATGTCCAACTTCAGCAGCCATTAGATTATAATACAGCAACATTTCCACTTAACAATTCAAATCAATAGAAATTTGCTGTTTTATTCCATTATAGTATCAAAATGATACTCAATTACACTTAAAACATCTATACTCGGAGTAAAACGCAAAACTTTATACTGATTTATAAATGCAACTTAAGCAAAACATAAATATAGGCTTTAAGATATAATAGCATCATTGTTCTCACAGAGGGTACTTTTTTATGTATACACGTATAGTTTATATGTATATGCTATATATATATATATATATATATAGTATGTTTTTCACTGAACTGTTGTGTCTCATTTGTTTCTTACGGTTATTTAAACTCACACAGAGACACTGAACTCTCAAAATAAACTCCAAATCCAGCATAGAGGGGTTCAGTGAATGTGCTGGTGAATGTGTGTAAGTGTGTGAGTGTGTGTGTGTCAGAGACGCTGTAGAAGGACAGAACACCATTGGACCAGTCCAGATACACTCCTACTCTGTTAGAGAACGAATGAGCTGATATGTCTGTGTTCTTCTTCTTGTGTCTGGCAGTGAATCTGTTATTAATACAGTCCAGCCTCCAGGATTTATCATTGAATCCAAGCCAGCAGTCATCTCCGTCCCCTTTTCTGCTGATTCCTTTATAAGTCACTGATATATTAAGCCCAAGCCCGCTCCATTCAACCTCCCAGTAACAGCGTCCAGACAGACTCTCTCTACACAGAACCTGATGACACACATCAAATCTCTCTGGATGATCAGGATACGGCTGCTTCTCTTTCACACCTGTCACCTTCCTGTTCCTCTCAGACAGAGCGAGATGAGGGTTTGCTGTGTTTAAATCCAGTGTGAGATCACATCCATCTACAGAAGAAGAGAGGATAAAACATTTATAACAGAAGTCATTCCATCAGTAGTGGTCCAAATTTATGAAGTTGGTTGTTTGACCATTTTTATTTTTCCCCTTTTTTTTATTACTATTTATATTGCAAAACCACTATTTTCTTCTTCTTCTTCTTCTTCTTCTTTTACTTACATAGTTTAACCGCAGCAGCTGTTTTTGTGTCATGGCCCAAAACGAATTTTGGTTATATAGACCTTCACAGAAACCTCAATATCTTATCCTATTCAAGCCTTTTATCTAGGCATGTTGTAATAAACAATAAATAAAATAATGCATATTATTTTAGTGTTTTCTTTTATCATTTAAATTGAGATTATGTTAATATGACTAAATTTGAATAATTTGAAGAATTCTACTTCTGTTTCTTCTAATCAACCAACTTTACAATTTTTGAACCACTCAATGGACTGATGGACTGACCCAACACAGCACAACAACAATAATTTAGATGTGTGTGTGTGTGTGTGTGTGTGTGTGTGTGTGTGTCTGTTTGTGTGTCTGTGTGTGTGTGTGTGTGTGTGTGTGTGAGAGAGAGAGAGAGAGAGAGAGAGAGAGGCCTACATTTCTGTGGTCCTGCTTTAATCCTGAACTGTCCTCCATGATTTAAACTAAAAAATAATAAAAGTTATATAAAAAAAAATTATAGATTTAAAATCAGAAGAGGACGTTAGATTGAAAATTAGACATTTTAAACATTCATGCATTTTTGTATTATCGTTTTTTTATGTTTGTTTGTTTGTTTGTTTTACATAAACTGACAAAATCAAGTAACCCTTTTAAATTGTAAATATGAAAAGTCTGGAGTGGGTTTTTGTAAAGTACATGCGATTATTGATTTAAATTTTCCTCACACAAAGTTATATAAGTTGCTTTTTCTGATGAAGAACCTTTGAGATGGGAACACTTCCCTTAACAACCAATGTACTTCTTGCATTGTAAGAAGAATGGCATATACACTAATATTAGTCTGTTTCATTCTTATTTTGAGATCACCGTAGTCATCCGAATCCAGTCTGGTTCCAGGATCTTGAGGTCAAACATAATTTCTTCTCAT
This sequence comes from Carassius auratus, assembly GCF_003368295.1. Taxonomy (NCBI): domain Eukaryota; kingdom Metazoa; phylum Chordata; class Actinopteri; order Cypriniformes; family Cyprinidae; genus Carassius; species Carassius auratus. The sequence continues at coordinate 87,927 of NW_020528773.1, forward strand.
TTAGACTGATCCCTGAATCTGCATCTTGGAACTTTAAAAACATGTAAAAACACAAATGAAAGGATGATTGTTAGTGTTGAACATACTTGAGTTTCTCCAGTCTGTAGTTTGGATCAGAAAGCAGCTTGACTAATGATTGTCCTGGGTGATTGTAGCTCAGATCCAGCTCTCTCAGGTGTGAGGGGTTTGAACTCAGAGCTGAAGCCAGAAAACAACAGCCTTCCTCTGTCACCATACAGCCAGATAATCTACAAAAACACACATTCGCAGTCAGCATCAAAGACATCTTTAATTTCATAACCCAGTGAATCTTTATCTGTTTTTCTTACCTCATTATGTTGAGTTGACAGTTTGGATTCTTCAATCCATCAGACAGAAGCTTCACTCCTGAATCCTGCAGGTCATTGTTACTCAGGTCCAGCTCTCTCAGTGATTTTGATGATTTTAGAGATGAACACAAACTTTCACAGCACTGATCAGTGAGATTGCATCCAGCAAGTCTATAACACAGGATAAAATATGCTTCAATAAAGCAGAGATGGTGGGTTAAAAATTTTCTGCACATGACTTTGAACATGATTAATGTTCCCTAATGAATAATTGCTTGTGATATTCCTCATTTGTAAATAGATTTAGACAAAAGTACCTGTAAAATGAATACCTTTAAATGTATTTTTATTTTTAATACAAGTAAATCTTTTTAATGCAAAAGAAAGAGTGGCATTATTCAGCACGGCTGTATAGCAGGATTGTCCATTCTACAGGTGCATCTCAATAAATTAGAATGTCGTGGAAAAGTTAATTTATTTCAGTAATTCAACTCAAATTGTGAATTGTGTATTCAATAAATGGATTTTGGCTCACATTTAACAAAAAAACACCAATTCAACTAATTAGAATATGGTGACATGCCAATCAGCTTATCAACTCAAAATACCTGTAAAGTTTTCCTAAGCATTCAAAATGGTCTCTCAGTTTGGTTCACTAGGCTACACAATCAACGAGGAAGACTGCTGATCTGACAGTTATCCAGTAGACAGTCACTGACACCCTTCACAAGGAGGGTAAAACACAAACATCCATTGCCAAAGAAGCTGGCTGTTCACAGAGTGCTGTGTCCAAGCATGTAAACAGAAAGTTGAGTGGAATACAAAGAGTGTGAAAGAAAAAGATGCACAACCAACCACAGCCTTATGAGGATTGCCATTTTTGGAATGGGTTGTCCCTATTCTCTTAATGAGTAATGGGCATAACGTTCAATAAACCAATCAGAGTGTCATCTCCCATTCCCTTTAAGAGCGAGATGCGCTCGCCCCATGGCGGATCACTATTTACATGGTGGAATTTTTTTTGCTGGAAAAGCTGAACGCTTCTCAATCGAAGAAACCGATCTGCTCGTGCACGAAGTTAAAGCGCATGATCAGATCATCTACGGGACAAGCAGGAATCCATCAAAGGTTCCCTGAGGTGAAGAAGGCGTGGGATGAAGTAGAAGATTTCATTCATCATTATAAGTAGTAATAGGTTGGATTGCAAATAGGTAGCCTAATTCTAATACAGACAATGACTATCCATCATTACATTTTCATATTTATCTAGCCTACACAATAATATTCTTTTACACTGTAATCCTTTTGTTTTTAATATTTGGCATGTTTGTGTGATGCACATTGACAGTTTGGACTCTTCAGTTCATCAGACAGAAGCTTTAATCCTGAATCCTGCAGGTCATTGTTACTCAGGTCCAACTCTCTCAGTGAGGATTTTGATTGTAGAAATGAAGACAAACATTCACAGAACTGACCAGTGAGATCAAACATGTCCATCAAGGCTCAGCAGTTTTTCTGAAAAGTCCGAAATGTTTCCTAGGAACAGTTCACTAAAAACAGCCAGTTCGAAATAATGATTTTTTTAATAATGGTAATAACATTGTAAATAATGTTTAGTTTCTTGCACCGATTGATTGTTTCCCCTCATAGAACCTCAATATAGAGCCAAGGGTGTTAATTCTTTGTCACCTGATATGATAACCATTGACTTGCATTTTAGGAATCATCAAGGACCAAATTTCAGTTTCCTATTGTTCAACTGAAGAAAAAAAAGGACTATGGACTATGGTACACTATTAGGAAGTGCTAAGCTGCAAATGCTCTCTCATCAAATGCAATATTTATCAGTGTTTATTCTTTTTTTTTATTCAATTAAGAAAAACACTGAAAAGGCCTTCAAAGGCTTTATTCAAGTGAAAACACTTTCATCATCCTCATGATGGGGTTTCTCTCGTATCAAAGGCTGTAACACACCAGTTTTTGTTTCGTGTTGAGCTATACAATTGAATACTTTCATGATAACATACAATATACAGTACATGATGTTAATAATTTATTAATTGTGCCGTGTGAGATTCATTGGTCATAACTTTGTGAGATCGCGATTAACAAAGAGTAACAGCTTTTTAGTGGTTATAAAGAACACTCCTTGAGAGTTTTCTAGGCTTAAAATCCATTTAAAATGTAAAAAACTTTGTTTGTCGGAAATTACATCTGCATATCTATGTGGGATTTGCTCTCAAAGTAGCAGATTTACATTGTGATAACCATAGCAATACACAGGACAAAATATGTGAAAATGTACATTAAAACTAGAGCATCCTCACTAATTGCAGAAGCACCCTCAGTGATTATGTCTGGAACCTGGTTTATACACCTTTATTGCATACAAAAACTACAAAATAGAAATGCACTAAATAAAATAATTTATTAAATGCATATTTACAGTTTAAGCACTTAATTAAAATAAGTATTAAATAATAAAATAAATAACTAGAGAAGGCTGACTATAATCAGCTTGCTTCCATTTTAGTGAGAAAAGCCAAGGCTACTCTTCACCTGATTTAGAAAAAAATCTCTTCTGGTCTTCAGTGATGCAAGGACAAAATTTGAGCGTACACGTAATCTATATCTGACTGAGATAGATAATTCATAAAAGAACCATGTACTGTATATTTAAAGGCACATGTCTAGTTTTGTGTGAGTGAAGGAAATCTGCTTGCGAGTGGAGATTCATGCTTTACATTGCGCATTACATGGATCATTAAAATTAAGTATAAAGAAGAGAAGAAAGTGGCCCTAGGCAGCAGCCTACACATGCCAGGATCCGCCACTGCCAGATGCAGCTAGAAATACTAAAAACAAGCCTATCGCTAGACATCTAGTGGGGGGGGGGGGTAACTGGGGTTCACTGAACAATTGGTTCCTGACAAACTACACATTCTCATTCTGACATGCTAGGTTTGAATATTTTTCTTAATAATTTTCTACTCTTGACCGGTCTTTTTTTCTCAATATTTTTAAGGTGGAAAACACTGTATGACAGACGGATCACTTTTATCAAATTTTTCCTTTGTCATTTGAACTGGTGTTAATGCTTAGAAAATAGGAGAGGGATCTTAAAATGGAATCAATAAATATTTTAATTAATATGTTTGTTTTATTTGTTACACATCAACCGATACTCACAAAGCTTTCCTGCAGTTCACCACAGCTGGTATCAGTCTCCTTCTCCCCTCCTCTGATGTGTTGTATTTCTTCAGATCAAACTCATCCAGCACCTTCTCTGATATCAGAAGCATGTATGCAATTGTTGAGCAGTGACCAGGAGAGAGTTTCCTCACTGAGTTATTCTCTGATTTCAGCAACTCCTGAATCTTTCTGTACAGAGTTTGATCCTTCATCTCCAACAGACAGAGGAACAGATTGATGCATCTGTCAGCTGAGAGACCTTTGTCACCCTTGATTGTGTCTTTAATGTACTGTGTTGTTTTCTTGATGGTCTTTGAGCTGTACACTGTGTGTCTCAGTAGATCCTGTAAGAGTCTCTGATTGGACTCCAGTGAGATGCCCAGCAGGAACCGCAGGAAAAGATCCAGGTGTCCATTTTTACTTTCTAAGGCTTTATCAACTGCTGATTCTAGTAGCTCATGCAGAAAGAGTCTACAGCTGTACAACTGATATCTTGCATTCAGTAACAACTTCAATGTTTGAATATTCTTGGATACATAGGAGTAAAACACAAAGAAAGCAGCTAGAAACTCCTGAAAGCTCAGATGAATGAAGCTGTAGACTTTCCTCTGATGAATCACAGATTCCTGCTTAAAGATCTCAGTGCAAATCCCAGAATACACTGAGGCGTCAGTGATGTCTATGCTGCTCTCAGTCAGGTCCTCCTTGTAGAACATCACATTGCCCTTCATCAGCTGTTTGAAAGCCACTTCAGCAAGTTTCACAATCACTTCTCTGTCGGACGGCAGGAGTTTCTCTGGATCTCTCTCTTCAAACTTCTGCTTCCTCATGTTGATCTGATTCAGCAGGAAGTGGATATACATTTCAGTCAGAGTTTGAGGGATTTCTGCACTGTCATCTTCTTCCAGGAGCTTCTGAAGCACAGTGGATGAGATCCAGCAGAAGACGGGGATGTGGCACATGATGTGGAGGCTTCTTGATTTTCTGATGTGTGAGATGATACTACTGGCTTGATGTTCATCACTGATTCTCTTCCTGAAATATTCCTCCTTCTGAGGGTCACTGAATCCCTGAATTTCTGTCACACGGTTGATGTATTTGGAGGGGATCTGATTGGCTGCTGCTAGTCTGGAGGTGATCCAGATGAGAGCAGAGGGAAGCAGCTCTCCTCTGATGAGGTTTGACATTAACAAACCCACTGATGAAGACTCATTCACATCACTAACTTTCTGAGCGTCTGAAAACATCAGTGTGATTCTGCTTTCATCCAGACCATCAAAGATGAACACAACTTTACACTCCTCATAAATCTGTGAGTCCAGACCTTGAAGTTCAGGATGAAAGTCCAGCAGAAGTCTGTGAAGACTGTACTGATGATCTCGGATCAAGTTCAGCTCTCGAAATGGAAGCACAAACATGAAATCTACATCCTGATTGGCGTTTCCCTCGGCCCAGTCCAGAATAAACTTTTGCACAGAGATGGTTTTTCCAATTCCAGCGATGCCTTTAGTAAGAACAGTCTTGATTGGGATTTTGTCATATTTAGGTTGATGTAAGGGTTTAAAGATGTCATTGCAGTAGACTGGAGTGTCTTGTGTTCTGGCTGTTTTCTCCATCTGTAAAACCTCATGTTCTTCATTCACTCCTTCTCTCTCTCCCTCTATGATGTACAGCTCTGTGTAGATCCTGTTCAGGAGAGTTTGATTCTCTTCTAGTCTGATTCCCTCAAATAAGCTTTCATACTTGTGCTTCATACTGGTTTTGTGCTGCTCTTTGACTCTCTGTCTGATGAGCATCTGAAAGTCAGAGTCAGTGCAGGTCAGACGGGGCATTACTGATCTGATCACATCTTCTCTCTTCACTCTGCAGAAACAGAGATGAACAGAAACACAGTGAAAAAGCAAGAGAGAAAAGCAGGAAAGAAAAATCATAAAAATTCTCCAGCACATAAAACTCTGAGCTCTAATTTGACACAACACCAAAAATTTCACACAAAAAAATGGAAGTCGACATCAATCAAATTGTTTTTGCTGTACATACATTTTTTTAAATGAAGCTTATGATTAAAATTAATTTAAACAATTTGCAGCCTTTATTCATTAAAAGCATATATTTGTTTTAGATGATCATGAACAGACATGTTTTATCTCAGATTAGAAATATTTTAAAGCTGAAAGTGGATTATTGATTTTCTCACATCACAGATGTGTCAGGGGTCACTGCTCCATCACTGAGATGAGGAGGATTGCTCATGGATCTTTCACTCTTCATAGACACACAGCTGGATTCTGGAGATTCTACTTTATGTAAGTGAACATCCTCCTCATCCTCTCTCTTCTCACAGAGACTCATTTTAAAGACAGTGCTGTAGAAATAGACAATAAAATATATGAATGAATTGACTTCTTTAGACAAAATAATGAGAATTCAATGTTCTTATACCACACTTTAACATCTAATTAACATGTAATTGTTACGGTTTACGCTGCCGGAAGAAACACGGAGCCGAGGATAAACGAAATAAGGCTTTTAATATATTTAACACATGGAGCACAGAGGTAGACACACGTAAATAGCAAGTGAGTAGACCCGACAAAACAGAACTCAAAGGACGAGGCTTATGTACACGGGATAAATGGGGAAACACAGGTGGATGGCATGACTAAATTAACAGGGACATGGAACACATGGGGAATAGAATAGACACACCTGGGAACTAATCAAACCAAATACGGAAGACAGAAACTGGGTCACAGGGGCAAAAACACACTGTAAGAGTCCAGGTATGCAACAGTACTCCCCCCTACCGGTAGGTGCGTCCTCGCACCGTAGAAACAACCCAGGGAGGCGTGGGTGGGAACTTGGTAGGAGGTTCCGGTGGAGGACAGACTCCCAGGAGGGAGCCAGCAGACAGGGACCACAGAGGAAGGAGCCAGGGAGGAGACGACGGAGGGAGGAGCCAGGGAGGGGACAGGAGCAGGAGGAGCCAGATGGTCCACCAGAGACCAGCCAGGACGGAGATCCATGGTGGAGTCGACGGTGGGAGGAGCCATGGTGAAGGAGGGGTCGACGACACCAGGGGGCCGACAGGCGGAGACTGCAACGGTGGGAGAGGAGCCCACCGTTGGAGCAGCACAGCCGCAGAGCCAGGGTGACGTTGAGGATCCGGAGGGCCTAGGTGGAGCAGAAGGCTCAGGCAACCAAGGCGGAGGCGGGGTCCTGGCAGACCGCTGTGGAGCCGGAGCGACCGAGGATGGAGGTGGAACCGGAGGGAAGGAGGAGCCTGACAGAGCCGGAGGGATGGAGTGACGAGGTGGAACCAGAGGAGTGGAGTCCCGAGGCGGCGGATGGTCGACGACTGACCAAGGTGGAGCCGGAGGGACGAGGGAGCCCGGTGGAGCAGGTGGGATGCCAGGCCACGGTGGAGACGAGGGAGCTAAGAGCCAAGGCGGAGCCGCTGGGTCGAAGGACCGAGGAGGAGTCCAGGGCTCGGAGGCTGGAGGCGGAGACAGGGCCTTAACGCGCCAAGGCGAAGCTGGAGACTGGCAGTCCAGCAGCGAACCATCGTGCCCAGATGGCGTTGACTGAGGGTGAGCTGTGGGACTGACTGGCACCAGCAGGGATGACGAGGAACTGGCTGGTCTAGGAGGAGGAGGAGAGAGAGGAAGGATGGGAGGAAAGACAAGAGGATCAGGGCTGGACGGAACCAGCGTAAGTGGAGCAGAGGGACCGGCAGGTCCAGGAGGAGGTGGGAGTGGGAGGCCGGGAGGGAACACTGGAGACAAGATTCAGAGCTGGGCGGAACCAGTGGAGACACAGAAGATTCAGAGCTGGGCGGAACCAGCGGAGACACAGAAAACTCAGGGCTGGGCGGAACCAGCGGAGAAACAGAAAACTCAGGGCTGGGCGGAACCAGTGGAGAAACAGAAAACTCAGGGCTGGGCGGAACCAGCGGAAATGAAGCATAGGAACTGACTGGAGGAGGTAGGAGTGGGAGACTGAGAGGGTACACAGGGGGATCAGTTCTGTTTTGTCGGGTCTACTCACTTGCTATTTACGTGTGTCTATCTCTGTGCTCCATGTGTTCAATATATTAAAAGCCTTATTTTGTTTATCCTCGGCTCCGTGTTTCTTCCGGCAGCGTGAACCGTAACAGAAAACCTGACCTAAAATTTGCTGCATTCGTGGAGTGGACTCTGGCGAGAAATGGGTCACCTCTCACCGTCTGCCCCATGGAGGATCTCGCCAGTCCCACACCCGACCCAGAGACCAGCCAGCCACCATCCCGCCACACGGAGCCAGAGCCCACCGCAGCCGCAGAGCCCGAGCCATCCAGTGACATGGAGCAGGATCTCGAGAGCGCGACTGATGAGGTGTGTGAGCCGTCAACACCGTGCATCGTGGGAGTCCTAGTGGAGATCGAGGGCGTGGAGGAAAACCCTACCCACACATCCACGACTGAGGGAGAGCTATATCCGGTCTCGGGTAACATGGAGCAACTTTTGGATCTGATGGACTGGTCTATGGAGGTAATCCCTAATTTTCCTGTTTCTCCGCTGGTTCCGTCCAACCCTGATCCCCCTGTGTACCATCTCAGTCTCCCACTCCTACCTCCTCCAGTCAGTTCCTATGCTTCATTTCCGCTGGTTCCGCCCAGCCCTGAGTTTTCTGTTTCTCCGCTGGTTCCGCCCAGCCCTGAGTTTTCTGTTTCTCCGCTGGTTCTGCCCAGCCCTGAGTTTTCTGTTTCTCCGCTGGTTCCGCCCAGCCCTGAGTTTTCTGTTTCTCCACTGGTTCCGCCCAGCCCTGAGTTTTCTGTTTCTCCGCTGGTTCTGCCCAGCCCTGAGTTTTCTGTTTCTCCGCTGGTTCCGCCCAGCCCTGAGTTTTCTGTTTCTCCGCTGGTTCCGCCCAGCCCTGAATTTTCTGTTTCTCCGCTGGTTCCGCCCAGCCCTGAATCTTCTGTGTCTCCGCTGGTTCCGCCCAGCCCTGAATCTTCTGTGTCTCCGCTGGTTCCGCCCAGCCCTGAATCTTCTGTGTCTCCACTGGTTCCGCCCAGCCCTGAATCTTCTGTGTCTCCACTGGTTCCTCCCAGCTCTGAATCTTGTCTCCTGTGTTCCCTCCCGGCCTCCCTCTCCCACCTCCTCCTGGACCTGCCGGTCCCTCTGCTCCACTTACACTGGTTCCATCCAGCCCTGATCCTCTTGTCTTTCCTCCCATCCTTCCTCTCTCTCCTCCTCCTCCTAGACCAGCCAGTTCCTCGTCATCCCTGCTGGTGTCAGTCAGTCCCGCAGCTCACCCTCAGTCTGCGCCATAACATAACGCCAAAACAGAACTCAAAGGACAAGGCTTATGTACACGGGATAATTGGGGAAACACAGGTGGATAGCATGACTAAATTAACAGGGACATGGAACAAATGGGGAATAGAATAGACACACCTGGGAACTAATCAAACCAAATACAGAAGACAGAAACTGGGTCACAGGGGCAAAAACACACTATAAGAGTCCAGGTATGTAACAGTAATTTTTTGACACCTTCTTTTACTTTCCTTATAAATACATTCAAACTCTGAATCACTAAGCTTTGGATGAATATTCACCCATCAAAAGATGTTCAACTCAATTCCAAGTTCAATAGATTGAGAGACAGAACCTAGAATCAGTCTGAGTGTCTGAATCCATTCATGATTCGATCTTAAACCTTTTAACTTTTCACTTCCTGATTCAAGCTGAAATTCAGTCAGTAGAGCTGTTGCTGCTTATTACATCTCTAAGGAATCACTCTTCACATTAACACCAGTTACTGTATGAAATTAGAATCATTTTCTGGCTGTAGTATTGAAAGATCTCTTACAATACAGCAGAATAGAACAAGTATCTACAAATACAGACTCATATTGACTTACCAATGAATGATAATGAATCTAGAAATGTGTTTGTTCAAACCTACCTCTTTCTCAACAATGAAGATCATCAAACACAAACTTCATTCAGTTCATGAATCCAGTCTTTCTATAGTCAGCAGCATTAAAATAAACTATTCACAAACTGCTCCACCTTATTCACAAACAGTTTTTTTTTTCTCCTGCTGTTCATCATGTTGTCCCCTTTCACAAAATGGAGGCTGTTTAAATAGTTTTACTTTAGACATAAACTGGTTTAACTGGTGTATGGTTTTTCCTGTAAAACAGAAAGACAATGTTGGGTGTAAAACACCTGCACAGGTGAACCAATGCTCTGAACTTCTGAATATGTCCACATGTAAATACAAAAACACACATAGCTGTGAAAAGAAAGATAGAAATCAAAGGCAGGATCAAATACACATTATGAGAACTTGTGTTCTCATAGCTCCTATAACTTGATGTGGACTGATATACCTTTTTCCCATTAAAACAATGTATGAAACTTTACTATTTTTAAAGTAATGTTCTTAGTTCAATTTAACAAGAGCTCTGACAATAATCCTGCAGTCAATCATCTGGGAAAATAAAACTGACTCATCATGTGAAATACCGAATGCATGTTTTAAGTAATGTAAGCATGATCAAATAGGCCTACATAAACACAAATACAGCATTATATCATAAAGTGTCAACAAGCCCTGCAGTAAAGCAATGAGAATGAAATCACAATGCAAATGTTCCTCAGTTTCTCTGAAGTCTGGAAGAATATTTAACAGGAAGTTTTTTCAGAAGTGCATTTTATATAGTTTATTATTAAGTATGTATATTTCAGAAGCTTGATAAATAAATGTGTGTATCTCCCCTCACATCATCTGGTTGATGATGGACAAAAAGCACACTTGTGATTGTTAAACCCTGCCTTTAGAATGTTCGTTTTACTCAGAAACAACTAAATAAATAATACAATAGATATCATATAGACACCATATCTACATAATTAGTGATGCGGCACTCTCTCAAAAACAGACTTCAGTACTTGGTACACAATACAGGTACAAGGTTGTGGCTGATCCCCCAACTGCTCCCTGGGCACCGCAACATAAATGGTTGCCCACTGCTCCGGGTGTGTGTTCACAGTGTGTGTGCACTTTGGATGGGTTAAATGCAGAGCACAAATTCTGAGTATGGGTCACCATACTTGGCTGTATGTCACAGCACTTTCACTTTCACTTTACACAAAGACAGTAACTCTACTGTCTAATGGACTAAGGTTGATTTTTGAATATGGATGTCATATGTGACAAAATCGTATAAAACAGCAATGATAAAACAGTTTAAATACAGCTGGAAAATAGCAACAACAAAAAAAAACAACCTAATTAAATAATCATGCTGCGGTGCATGATTGGAACACCAGTGTCAGAAAAGTTTAGTGGGTTTTATTTAGTTTTATAATCTGGATATTTATGCTTTAATTTCTACAAACTTGAATTGAGTACTAATAAAGAATTTGCTTTATTTTTTATATTTTTTTATCATTTTTGCCTGAACGAACTTTTGTAGAAATTACATAATTTTTCTGTACTTTTTACTTCACCACAGAAAAATGCAGAATGAGTAGGATATCCAAGTGATAAAAAATATGAAGGATGTATGATAATATGTATGATAAATAAATCTTTGGGAAATTAAGAGTTCATGTTCTCTCTCCCATCATTGATTTTTATGTCTAATGCAGGAGAGACATAATATTAGCAGAATAATAATTAACAACAAACAAACACACAAATGAATGAATTAATTAATTAAATTAAGAAATTAACTATTTACATTACTATCGTAACATTGTTAGCCAAAAAGTATTTGTACACGAGAGACGAAAGTAAATGGTTGTTGATTGCCATCACCCCAATGAGATTTTAATTAAAAGCCACTTAAGGCAGAAATTTTATACAGTGCATGAAAGTTAATAAAAAATATTTGGTCATGTAAAAGATTTAGCGACAACACAGACTTGTTCCTGACAGAAACACTAGAGAGGACTGATAAGTGCATTATATATTATGTATAACCATGATTTGTATAGTTAAAAAATAAAAAAAACACTTTGAAACTGCAAATATTTTTTTATAAAGTTTATTTGTATTCATTTATGCACTTAGCCTAGATTAAAGCAAATAATGGTGCTCAGAACTGCAAAACTAACATTACAAATGATTATTGTGTGTGGAATAAATATTAAAATATGTCAGTATTAAATTGTCATATATTACAGTATATTTAAAAAAACATGATGTCAGATACTCAGTTGACCTTGGAATAATGAGACAAATATGACAAAACGTCCAACTTCAGCAGCCATTCGATTTTAATACAGCAACATTTCCACTTAAAAATTCAAACAAACACTAGAAATGTACTGTTTTGTTCAATTATAGTATCAGAACATGCTGCACAAGTCCTTGTCCAAGCTCTTGTTGTGTCCATGCTGGACTATTGCAATGCTATCTCTGCAGGTCTTCCAGCCAATTCTACCAAACTTTTACAATTAATTCAGAACGCGGCAGCAAGATTCATTTTTAATGAGCCAAAAAGAATACACATCACACCTCTGTTTATAAATTTGCACTGGCTTCCAATAGCTGCTCGCATAAAATTCAAGGCATTGATGTTTGGCCTCTTATGAAACAAAAATATATTGCAGTATATTGGAAAATATCATGTAATATATTAGGCATATATTCTTATATATATTTATTTTTTCCAATATATTGCAATATATTGAAAGTGGCAATCATTTGTATATTTTGCAATATATTATAAAATATATGTATCATCAATATATTATTAAATGTATTCAAATATATAAAATGTTAGAAAATAAAAAGGCAAAATAATATATTACAATATATCACAATATATTTTAAGAAATATATTGGTAAATATATTTTCCTTTCATAAGGTGCTACAAAACTACCACTGGCTCTAGACCCCTTTACCTAAATTTGTTAATTCACACTTATGTGCCTCTAGAAGCTTGCGTTCTGCAAGTGAACGTCGCTTGATTGTTCATCCCAAAGAAGCACAAAGTCACTTTTACGGACTTTTAAATGAAATCGTCCCTTCTGGTGGAATGAACTCCCCAACTCAATCCGGGCAGCAGAGTCCTTAGCCATCTTCAAAAATAAAATCATCTTAAAATTAATTTATGCTATTATAATTCTATTCTTTACAAAATGAAATAAAAATAAATCAAATAAAAAATCTAACTACCTTTCTAATCTTTTGTATTCTATCTGTTTTCTTTAATGTGTATAATCAGTGATGCGCGGGTAAATGTATTAATAACCCACACCCGACCGACGTTTTCAACTAACCCGCTGTGACGTCTGTGTATTAGGAAAACACAAGGAGAGGGTAGATCCAATAGCAAGTATCATTTTAATAACAAAAAGGGTAATACAAAATAAACAGTTTTGGGAGACAAACAAAACAAAACAAAACAAAAGAGGAAACCGGATTAAACGGAACGTAAAACTCGGAGGAACGAGAAGGCAGGGGTAAGTCTCGGGAGACGAGAACATATCACACAAAGGGTAAGGACTCCATACAAACAACAGGGAAGGACAGCTATTTGTAAGGAGACTAACAACAATAGATTGTCTGCACCTGTGCGATTAACTGGAGTGCAATTACTGTGAAGACAGGACCAGACTAGAGGAATTATGGTGAAGTGCCTAAGGAGAAGTGAGCTCACTAGGGAACACCCAGGAAAACAGAGACTGACAGCGTGACACCCGCCCGCAACTCGGACCGCAAAAAAATAAAAATAAAATATTGTACCCGACCTGCTTCCTGACCCGCATTTTTAAAAAGCATTAAATGCTCATCGTATGGTCATTGGGCCATAGGAACGTAGGCAAAACTAACCAGGCAAAAAAAAAACCACTTAATTTATTAATTTCACTTAAAAAACGTCAGTAAACTCATAATTTGTACTAAAATAGTCTAGTCTGGCTATGTCTATTTGTATGTTTCTGCAAGGCAGACATATGGCTCGGGTTTGTTCATTTTCATTTAAAAGAAGACATTTCAAGCTTTCTGTAATATATAACCTATATTTCTCAAATCTTTATTTCACATGCAATGCAAGTGATCGTGCCGGCGCCTTATTACATTGTCTGCTAGGCTATATATTTGCTTCTTATTTATTAAATACGGGCAACTGATTGATAAAACATTGATCAAAATTAAGATACAATTTATAAAAAAACGAAAATCTTTTAAAAAGAGTTTTCTATAAAACAAAACTTAATGAAGTCATCAAAAACAGCGATGTTGCTCCCCGTGCAGTCTTCTTTGCCGCCTCCATCTCTACATGCAGACTGAGCCTGTGCATCATCTTCATGCCAGTTATTCGGCCAATAAAGTGTAGGACTATGTATTTCAAAAATGACCGACCCGACCGACCGCGACCCAAATAGCATTACAAATATTTTTGAATGACTCGTGACCGCAGGCACCCGCTCATTTTGGATCAACCCGCGCATCACTAGTATATATATATATATAGCTTGCTCTATTCTTTTTCTATTCTATCTGTTTTCTTTTTATTTATTATATTATGTAAAAGTCCCATGCTACGTGTACTGTCCATTACGAAAAATAACCATGGTTTTATTATAGTAAAACTGTAGTAACCCATGGTTTTTTGGCGTATTGACTGCCATTTGTAAAACCACAGATTTACTACAAATACCATGGTTAAACTATAGTTAATATAGTAAAACCATGGTTAATTTGTGGTTACCATGGTTTAACTACAGTAACCATGGTTTTTTTGGTTTTATCTGTAGTAAAACCATGGTTAATTTTCGTAAGGGCATGTTAACCTATCTGAGACTTGTTATAGCACATATATCATTGCTCTTTTGTTGTTTTTGAAAGCTTCCATTGTTCTCATTTGTAAGTCGCATTCGATAAAAGCGTCTGCTAAATAACTAAATGTAAGTGTAAATTTCTGAGTAAAACTTAATAATTAATATTGATTTATAAATGCAACTTAAGCAACACAAAATATAGGCTTAAAGATATAATAGCATCATTGTTCTCACATAAGGTAATTCACTTTAAAATTAGTCCTTTAAAGTCAGTACCAAAGATAATGCTAAATATTTATGTATATATGTATAGTTTAAGCTTTAAATATACATATATACATTGTATGTTTTTCACCGAACTGTTGTATCTCAGTTGTTTCTCACTGGAGGTTATTTAAACTCACACAGAGACACTGAACTCTCAAAATAAACTCCAAATCCAGCATAGAGGGGTTCAGCGAATGTGCTGGTGAATGTGTGTAAGTGTGTGAGTGTGTGTGTGTCAGAGACGCTGTAGAAGGACAGAACACCATTGGACCAGTCCAGATACACTCCTACTCTGTTAGAGAACGAAGGAGCTGATATGTCTGTGTTCTTCTTCTTGTGTAATGCAGTGAATCTGTTATTAATACAGTCCAGCCTCCAGGATTTTTCATTGAATCCAAGCCAGCAGTCATCTCCGTCCCCTTTTCTGCTGATTCCTTTATAAGTCACTGATATATTAAGCCCAAGCCCGCTCCATTCAACCTCCCAGTAACAGCGTCCAGACAGACTCTCTCTACACAGAACCTGACGACACACATCAAATCTCTCTGGATGATCAGGATACGGCTCCTTCTCTTTCACACCTGTCACCTTCCTGTTCCTCTCAGACAGAGCGAGATGAGGGTTTGCTGTGTTTAAATCCAGTGTGAGATCACATCCATCTACAGAAGAAGAGAGGATAAAACATTTATAACCGAAGTCATTCCATCAGTAGTGGTCCAAATTTATGAAGTTGGTTGCTTGACCATTTTTATTTTACCATTATTATTATTATTATTATTATTTTATTTCAATTGGTATTGCAAAACCAGTATTTTATTTTTTACTTACTTAGTTTAACCACAGCAGTTGTTTTTTGTGTCATGGTCCAAAACAAATTTTGGTTATACAGACCTTCACAGAAACCTCAATATATTGACCTATTCAAGGCTCTTTTATCTAGGCATGTTGTAATAAAAATAAGTAAAATAATACATATTATTTTAGTTTTTTTGTTTTTTAAATATTCAATTGAGATTATGTTAATAATGACCGAACCGAACTTGAATAATTTGAAGAATTTTACTTCTGTTTCTTCTATTCGACCAACTTTACAATTTTTTGGACCACTTGATGGACTGATGGACTGACCCAACACAACACAACAATAATAATAATAATTAAGTGTTTGTGTGTGTGTGTGTGTGTGTGTGTGTGTGTGTGTGTGTGAGAGAGAGAGAGAGAGAGAGAGAGAAAGAGAGAGAGACCTACATTTCTGTGGTCCTGCTCTAATCCTGAACTCTCCTCCATGATCCAAACTAAAAATAATAATATACGTCAGATTTTATAGATTTAAAATCAGAAGAGGACATTACATTGAAAATTAAACATTTTACACATTCAGGAATAGTTTTTTTTTTTTTAAATCGTAAACCGAAAAAAAAAAAATAGCAAACCATTTTAAATTGCAAACATGAAAAGTCTGGAGTGGGTTTATAAAGTACAAAGTTTTATGAGTTGCTTCTTTCTAATGAAGAACCTTTGAGATGGGAAACACTTCCCTTAACACCCAAATGTACTTGTTACATTTTAACAAGATGGCATCTACACTAATATTAGTCTGTTTTATCTTATTCTGAGGTCAGTCCGAATCCAGTCCAGTTGCAGTATCAGGAGCTCAAGCATAATTTATACTTATTTAGACTGATCTCTGAATCTGTATGTTGAATCTTTTTTTCTTCTATTTTTGACTTTAAAAACATGTAAAAACACACATAACAGGATGATTGTTAGTGTTGAACATACTTGAGTTTCTCCAGTCTGTAGGTTTGGATCAGAAAGCAGCTTGACAAATGATTGTCCTGGGTGATTGTAGCTCAGATCCAGCTCTCTCAGGTGTGAGGGGTTTGAACTCAGAGCTGAAGCCAGAAAACAACAGCCTTCCTCTGTCACCATACAGCCAGATAATCTAAACATGGAAACACAAACACTAATCATCACATCATCTGGCACATCAAAAACTGATAAAATACAAGACCACAACATTTACGTTTTTTTTTTGTTTGTTTTTTTTTTACCTAAATGGGAAAGGGGAGATTCAGCAAGGGAATACATTCTGTATTCTGGATAAAGGAATGTCATTGTTTTAATTCCCTTAATTTTTGCTATCCTTTAATTAAAATCTATAATTAATCTGTCTAATAATATAATAATTATGGCTACCATTTAGATTTACATTTATGCATTAGCAGATATCGCCAAGCTCTGATTGTCATGAATCCTGTCCATGGACTTCTGTTCACTCACCACCAGAGGTCCCCGCTCTTCACATAGACTCTCACACTACACATCACCCTGGACTCCAATTCCCATACTTCATGCACTAATCACAAACTCACCTGAAACTAATCACACACAGCTGCTACCAATAACACACAGTATATAAACCAGTCTCACACCGCCATTCAGGGCTGAGTATTGTATGTGTATATCGCCTACTTGCAGTGGTGGACAGTAACGGAGTAGCTTTACTTTCGTTACTGTACTTAAGTACATTTTTCAAGTATCTGTACTATACTAAAGTAGTTTTATTTTGAGTAACTTTACTTCACTACATTACAAAGCATAAGATCGTACTTTTTTACTTCACTACATTTCATAAAACATATCGTTACTCCCTATAATATATCACGTGCTTCGACAGGCAGAAGCGGTGTCTGATTCATCATGAATGAACTGAGTCTTTTCAAAATAAACTTTAAAATCGGATCGCAAATCGCATCAAACGATTTGTTTACGAATTCGAATGATCCGATTGCAGCTGTTCTGGAGTCGACCACTCACTGATTCAAATGAACCGTTTAGTGTGAGTCTACAGAAGTAAGAACCGTGAGATCTTGTGAGCGCGTGCGTCTGATGTTGCTAAAAGTAAGTTATTAATGTCGAAATTTAGGATTAATTATTGTAACTGAAAATCATATTCAGGTCAAAATGTCAGTTGTTGGGTACTAAATCCGCTGTAAAGAGTGATCTGTTTAAGCCCACTGAAAATGCTCGAGTGCAGACGATGCAATCAGCGTCTTTTGTTTAAGGTAAAAAAAAAAAAACTAACACAGATTAAATAAAATAACTTGTGCATGTTCAAATGCACCCCGTTTGGCCAGGGGTGTTTTTACACCACAGACAAGATTCGAGAAGGAAAAAATCATTATGAAAATATAATTATATTTTCCCTAAAATGTTCTTCCTAACTTCAGGCCTTATTATCATGTCATATATAACTGTGATGTTCTGTAAAACAACAAACTTTAAAATACTTTGTTCTTACTGGTGAAGATCAGATGGTCATCTCTGACTCCAAAAAATCCCAGGTATTTTGAGCACTAGGATTATTAAAAAATATATGTTCTAATATAAAATTACATTAAGTAGCCTATAAAAAATTGCAAACATCTATCTTTCAGTACTTTTTTACTTAAGTACATAAAAAATTGAGTACTTTTGTACTTTCACTTGAGTAAAATTTAAAAAGGAGTACTTTTACTTTTACTGGAGTAATATTTTACTATACATATCTGTACTTTTACTCAAGTACTTGATTTGTGTACTTCTTCCACCACTGGCTACTTGCGATAACTATGTTACGGTGCCTGCATTAAGTTTCTCAGCCTTAGCCTAGTCTTGTTTTGTCCGTTTCTTCGTCTTCTGATTATTGCCTATGTTCTTTGGATTACCTCTCTCATCTTGCCCTGTTCAGATCCTGTTTGCCCCTGCCTGGACCTTTTGTTTTGTACCTGGATTATCTCTCTAGTCTCACCCTGTTGGATTATGTTTGTCATTGACTGACCCTCCCTTGTTTACCAGAAAGATTGTTCTAAACCTACACAAAGTTCTTTCTTCCAGTGAACACAAACTAATTTACTTTGAAGAATGTGGAGAATCTAAACAGCTGCTGGTCCTCAAATTCCATAGTAAAGAAGAAATATTATCAGAGTCTTTGGTGACCAGAAACTGTTCAGTTATGAACATTGTTTAAAGTATTTTCTATGTTCAACAGAAGAAAGAAATTATTACAGGTTTGAGACAACTTGTGGGTGTATAAATGATGACAGAATTTTATTTTTGGGTGAACTATCTCTTTAAGTACACCATAAGCAACTGAAACGCTTCTCTGCAAACTGCACGTTCATCATTAGTTGGACAGACTCATTGATAACTTTGCCATCCAGCCCTACATCGGGAGATGTGTTCAAAGGGAAGACTGGGCAGATGTGAGCCACACAGGTTTACTGCATGCTGTGTTCCATGTGAATGAGCCTTAACAGCACATTTTGGGGCTGGTTGTATAAACTGTTTAGAGTAGTCTTATAAAGTTATTCGTCTAATTTTTTTCTTCAAGTCTGGAAACAACTGTTTGTATTCAGTTATGAAAAGGTAGATTGCTCTTACTTGTATTGGAAAAGTAAGACTGATTACCCCTTGGCAACTGCTAGTAGGTCAAACTAGTTCTTAAGACACAGTCTTAACATGGTGGTTAAGTTCATGCAACTGACCCCTAGAGACTCCATCGGTATGGAAACAAAGATGACAAAATGCAATCATGCGCAAATTAACTTATCTTATACTTCTTATGAAATTTATTTTCCAACCTGCAAATTCCTTGGCATTTGTAAAATAGGGAGAAATGACGTTCATATCGATTTGACGATTTTAAAGGACAGGTGGCAACTGTAGCACCTGCTGGCAGGAGATCAAGTGCACAATGCAGGAGTTGACTAACACACATAATATAATAGACCGGAGAACAGGCAAACCAACAAATTGTATATATAAGCAATAACCAGAAACTTAATACAAATGCAGATGAGGGACTAATGACTTAATAAAACACAGGTGAACTGAATGACAATGACCAAAACCAATGAACTGCCTCTCACACTCTCCACTTCAGATATTTACTCCACTCTGTGTAAGGAATGCATGGAATGAAGCTGACCTCACGGAGTTCCTGGCCATGTGCTTAAATCCTGTGCAGAGCAGCTGGTTGAAATCTTCACAGAAATGTTCAATCTCTCCCTGGCCCAAACAACTGTCCCCACTTCTTTCAAAACATCCAACATCGTGCCAGTACCGAAGCACTCCACTGCCTTGTTCCTTAATGACTTCCGTCCTGTCGCACTCACCCCCATCATTGCCAAGTACTTTGAGAGGCTGGTTGCATCCCACTTAAAATCCTTTCTTCCTGCTACAGTAGACCCATTCCAATTTGCCTATCACCACAATTGGTTAACAGAGGACGCCATCTCTACAGCACATCACTCTGCTCTTACCCACCTGGACAGTAAAAATATGCATGTGAGATTGCTGTTCATTGATTTCAGTTCTGCATTTAACACTGTAATCCCCTCCAAGTTGATCTCCAAGCTCAGCCAGCATGGAATCAGCACATGCGTCTGCAACTGGATTCTAGATTTTCTTACTTACAGACCTCAGTCTGTTAAGTTAAATGTCCTCTCTCCTCCATCATCACCCTGTGTGCCACAGGGCTGCTTACTGACCCCTCTTCTGTTCTCCATATCTACCCATTACTGTGTTGCTGTTTATGGCTCCAACACCATAATCAAATTTGCAGATGACACCACAGTGGTAGATCTGATCAAGGATGATGATGAGCCAGCCTACAGGGATGAAGTGCAGCACCTGGCTGTGTGCATGCCACCAACAACCTGGAACTAAACATTGTGGACTTTAGGTGGACTAGGAGACATGCACACACACCCATCTACATCAAGGGAGCTGTAGTGGAGCATGTCGAGTTTCAAGTTCCTTGGCATCCACATATCTGATGACCTCACCTGGTCCCTAAACACCTCCACCCTAGTCATAAAGGTGCAGCAGTGCCTTTACTTCTTACAGAGCCTTAAGAAAGTCCCAGTATCCTTTTTGAATTCTACCGCTGTACTATTAAGAGCATACTCACAAACTGCATCTCAGTGTGGTACAGCAATTGCTCCGCATCTGACACCAAAGCATTCCAGTGGGTGGTGAAAACTGCTCAACGGATCATGGGCACCAAGTTAACTTCCACTGAGAACATTTAATAACAAGCACTGCCTGGGCAGGGCAAGGAACATCAACAAGAATGCCTCTCATACTAACCATGGGCTTTTCACACTCATTCCATCTGGCAGGTGTTACAGGAGCCTACGCACTAGTAGGTTCATGAAGAGCTTCTTCCCCGACGCTGTGACTCTTCTGAACACCACACCACCAACCTAACCTGCACCTGATTTCTTGCTGCACTGGTCACAGTTCTTTACACATATGTATTTGCACTACTCATAGTTTGCACAGACTGCACATTGTTCAAGCTATTACACTGTAACTGTCTAACATTGCTACCATACAAAGCACAAGTAAACTATTTCTATAAAAATATTATTGCACTACTGATATTTTGCATAGAATACATTAACAATACTATTTTACACTCAAGCAACTGTATTTATT
>NW_020528774.1:0-27546 GCF_003368295.1 Carassius auratus
TTTTTTCCTGTAAAACAGAAAGACAATGTTGGGTGTAAAACACCTGCACAGGTGAACCAATGCTCTGAACTTCTGAATATGTCCACATGTAAATACAAAAACACACATAGCTGTGAAAAGAAAGATAGAAATCAAAGGCAGATCAAATACACATTATGAGAACTTGAGTTCTCATAGCTCCTATAACTTGATGTGGACTGATATACCTTTTTCCCATTAAAACAATGTATGAAACTTTACTATTTTTAAAGTAATGTTCTTAGTTCAATTTAACAAGAGCTCTGACAATAATCCTGCAGTCAATCATCTGGGAAAATAAAACTGACTCATCATGTGAAATACCGAATGCATGTTTAAGTAATGTAAGCATGATCAAATAGGCCTACATAAACACAAATACAGCATTATTCATAAAGTGTCAACAAGCCCTGCAGTAAAGCAATGAGAATGAAATCACAATGCAAATGTTCCTCAGTTTCTCTGAAGTCTGGAAGAATATTTAACAGGAAGTTTTTTCAGAAGTGCATTTTATATAGTTTATTATTAAGTATGTATATTTCAGAAGCTTGATAAATAAATGTGTGTATCTCCCCTCACATCATCTGGTTGATGATGGACAAAAAGCACACTTGTGATTGTTAAACCCTGCCTTTAGAATGTTCGTTTTAACTCAGAAACAACTAAATAAATAATACAATAGATATCATATAGACACCATATCTACATAATTAGTGATGCGGCACTCTCTCAAAAACAGACTTCAGTACTTGGTACCAATACAGGTACAGAGGTTGTGGCTGATCCCCCAACTGCTCCCTGGGCACCGCAACATAAATGGTTGCCCACTGCTCCGGGTGTGTGTTCACAGTGTGTGTGCACTTTGGATGGGTTAAATGCAGAGCACAAATTCTGAGTATGGGTCACCATACTTGGCTGTATGTCACAGCACTTTCACTTTCACTTTACACAAAGACAGTAACTCTACTGTCTAATGGACTAAGGTTGATTTTTGAATATGGATGTCATATGTGACAAAATCGTATAAAACAGCAATGATAAAACAGTTTAAATACAGCTGGAAAATAGCAAACAAAAAAAAAACAAACCTAATTAAATAATCATGCTGCGGTGCATGATTGGAACACCAGTGTCAGAAAAGTTTAGTGGGTTTTATTTAGTTTTATAATCTGGATATTTATGCTTAATTTCTACAAACTTGAATTGAGTACTAATAAAGAATTTGCTTTATTTTTTATATTTTTTTATCATTTTTGCCTGAACGAACTTTTGTAGAAATTACATAATTTTCTGTACTTTTTACTTCACCACAGAAAAATGCAGAATGAGTAGGATATCCAAGTGATAAAAAATATGAAGGATGTATGATAATATGTATGATAAATAAATCTTTGGGAAATTAAGAGTTCATGTTCTCTCTCCCATCATTGATTTTTATGTCTAATGCAGGAGAGACATAATATTAGCAGAATAATAATTAACAACAAACAAACACACAAATGAATGAATTAATTAATTAAATTAAGAAATTAACTATTTACATTACTATCGTAACATTGTTAGCCAAAAAGTATTTGTACACGAGAGACGAAGTAAATGGTTGTTGATTGCCATCACCCCAATGAGATTTTAATTAAAAAGCCACTTAAGGCAGAAATTTTATACAGTGCATGAAAGTTAATAAAAAATATTTGGTCATGTAAAGATTTAGCGACAACACAGACTTGTTCCTGACAGAAACACTAGAGAGGACTGATAAGTGCATTATATATTATGTATACCATGATTTGTATAGTTAAAAAATAAAAAAAAACACTTTGAAACTGCAAATATTTTTTATAAGTTTATTTGTATTCATTTATGCACTTAGCCTAGATTAAAGCAAATAATGGTGCTCAGAACTGCAAAACTAACATTACAAATGATTATTGTGTGTGGAATAAATATTAAATATGTCAGTATTAAATTGTCATATATTACAGTAATATTTAAAAAAACATGATGTCAGATACTCAGTTGACCTTGGAATAATGAGACAAATATGACAAAACGTCCAACTTCAGCAGCCATTCGATTTTATACAGCAACATTTCCACTTAAAAATTCAAACAAACACTAGAATGTACTGTTTTGTTCAATTATAGTATCAGAACATGCTGCACAAGTCCCCTTGTCCAAGCTCTTGTTGTGTCCATGCTGGACTATTGCAATGCTATCTCTGCAGGTCTTCCAGCCAATTCTACCAAACTTTTACAATTAATTCAGAACGCGGCAGCAAGATTCATTTTTAATGAGCCCAAAAAGAATACACATCACACCTCTGTTTATAAATTTGCACTGGCTTCCAATAGCTGCTCGCCATAAAATTTCAAGGCATTGATGTTTGGCCTCTTATGAAACAAAAAAATATTTGCAGTATATTGGAAAATATCATGTAATATATTAGGCATTATATTCTTATATATATTTATTTTTCCAATATATTGCAATATATTGAAAGTGGCAATCATTGTATATTTTGCAATATATTATAAAATATATGTATCATCAATATATTATTAAATGTATTCAAATATAATAAAATGTTAGAAAATAAAAAGGCAAAATAATATATTACAATATATCACAATATATTTTAAGAAAATATATGGTAAATATATTTTCCTTTCATAAGGTGCTACAAAACTACCACTGGCTCTAGACCCCTTTACCTAAATTTGTTAATTCACAACTTATTGTGCCTCTAGAAGCTTGCGTTCTGCAAGTGAAACGTCGCTTGATTGTTCATCCCAAAGAAGCACAAAGTCACTTTTACGGACTTTTAAATGAAATCGTCCCTTCTGGTGGAATGAAACTCCCCAACTCAATCCGGGCAGCAGAGTCCTTAGCCATCTTCAAAAATAAAATCATCTTAAAATTAATTTATGCTATTAATAATTCTATTCTTTACAAAATGAAATAAAAATAAATCAAATAAAAAATCTAACTACCTTTCTAATCTTTGTATTCTATCTGTTTTCTTTTAATGTGTATAATCAGTGATGCGCGGGTAAATGTATTAATAACCCACACCCGACCGACGTTTTCAACTAACCCGCTGTGACGTCTGTGTATTAGGAAAACACAAGGAGAGGGTAGATCCAATAGCAAGTAATCATTTTAATAACAAAAAGGGTAATACAAAATAAACAGTTTTGGGAGACAACAAAACAAAACAAACAAAAGAGGAAACCGATTAAAACGGAACGTAAAACTCGGAGGAACGAGAAGGCAGGGGGTAAGTCTCGGGAGACGAGAACATATCACACAAAGGGTAAGGACTCCATACAAACAACAGGGAAGGACAGCTATTTGTAAGGAGACTAACAACAATAGATTGTCTGCACTGTGCGATAACTGGAGTGCAATTACTGTGAAGACAGGACCAGACTAGAGGAATTATGGTGAAGTGCCTAAGGAGAAGTGAGCTCACTAGGGAACACCCAGGAAAACAGAGACTGACAGCGTGACACCCGCCCGCAACTCGGACCGCAAAAAAATAAAAATAAAATATTGTACCCGACCTGCTTCCTGACCCGCATTTTTAAAAAGCATTAAATGCTCATCGTATGGTCATTGGGCCATAGGAACGTAGGCAAAACTAACCAGGCAAAAAAAAAACCACTTAATTTATTAATTTCACTTAAAAAACGTCAGTAAACTCATAATTTGTACTAAAATAGTCTAGTCTGGCTATGTCTATTTGTATGTTTCTGCAAGGCAGACATATGGCTCGGGTTTGTTCATTTTCATTTAAAAGAAGACATTTCAAGCTTTCTGTAATATATAACTATATTTCTCAAATCTTTATTTCACATGCAATGCAAGTGATCGTGCCGGCGCCTTATTACATTGTCTGCTAGGCTATATATTTGCTCTTATTTATTAAATACGGGCAACTGATTGATAAAACATTGATCAAAATTAAGATACAATTTATAAAAAAACGAAAATCTTTTAAAAAGAGTTTTTCTATAAAACAAAACTTAATGAAGTCATCAAAAACAGCGATGTTGCTCCCCGTGCAGTCTTCTTTGCCGCCTCCATCTCTACATGCAGACTGAGCCTGTTGCATCATCTTCATGCCAGTTATTCGGCCAATAAAGTGTAGGACTATGTATTTCAAAAATGACCGACCCGACCGACCGCGACCCAAATAGCATTACAAATATTTTTGAATGACTCGTGACCGCAGGCACCCGCTCATTTTGGATCAACCCGCGCATCACTAGTATATATATATATATAGCTTGCTCTATTCTTTTTCTATTCTATCTGTTTTCTTTTTATTTATTATATTATGTAAAAGTCCCATGCTACGTGTACTGTCCATTACGAAAAATAACCATGGTTTATTATAGTAAAACTGTAGTAACCCATGGTTTTTTTGGCGTATTGACTGCCATTTGTAAAACCACAGATTTACTACAAATACCATGGTTAAACTATAGTTAATATAGTAAAACCATGGTTAATTTGTGGTTACCATGGTTTAACTACAGTAACCATGGTTTTTTGGTTTTATCTGTAGTAAAACCATGGTTAATTTTCGTAAGGGCATGTTAACCTATCTGAGACTTGTTATAGCACATATATCATTGCTCTTTTGTTGTTTTTGAAAGCTTCCATTGTTCTCATTTGTAAGTCGCATTCGATAAAAGCGTCTGCTAAATAACTAAATGTAAGTGTAAATTTCTGAGTAAAACTTAATAATTAATATTGATTTATAAATGCAACTTAAGCAACACAAAATATAGGCTTAAAGATATAATAGCATCATTGTTCTCACATAAGGTAATTCACTTTAAAATTAGTCCTTTAAAGTCAGTACCAAGATAATGCTAAATATTTATGTATATATGTATAGTTTAAGCTTTAAATATACATATATACATTGTATGTTTTTCACCGAACTGTTGTATCTCAGTTGTTTCTCACTGGAGGTTATTTAAACTCACAACAGAGACACTGAACTCTCAAAATAAACTCCAAATCCAGCATAGAGGGGTTCAGCGAATGTGCTGGTGAATGTGTGTAAGTGTGTGAGTGTGTGTGTGTCAGAGACGCTGTAGAAGGACAGAACACCATTGGACCAGTCCAGATACACTCCTACTCTGTTAGAGAACGAAGGAGCTGATATGTCTGTGTTCTTCTTCTTGTGTAATGCAGTGAATCTGTTATTAATACAGTCCAGCCTCCAGGATTTTTCATTGAATCCAAGCCAGCAGTCATCTCCGTCCCCTTTTCTGCTGATTCCTTTATAAGTCACTGATATATTAAGCCCAAGCCCGCTCCATTCAACCTCCCAGTAACAGCGTCCAGACAGACTCTCTCTACACAGAACCTGACGACACACATCAAATCTCTCTGGATGATCAGGATACGGCTCCTTCTCTTTCACACCTGTCACCTTCCTGTTCCTCTCAGACAGAGCGAGATGAGGGTTTGCTGTGTTTAAATCCAGTGTGAGATCACATCCATCTACAGAAGAAGAGAGGATAAAACATTTATAACCGAAGTCATTCCATCAGTAGTGGTCCAAATTTATGAAGTTGGTTGCTTGACCATTTTTATTTTACCATTATTATTATTATTATTATTATTTTATTTCAATTGGTATTGCAAAACCAGTATTTTATTTTTTACTTACTTAGTTTAACCACAGCAGTTGTTTTTTGTGTCATGGTCCAAAACAAATTTTGGTTATACAGACCTTCACAGAAACCTCAATATATTGACCTATTCAAGGCTCTTTTATCTAGGCATGTTGTAATAAAAATAAGTAAAATAATACATATTATTTTAGTTTTTTGTTTTTAAATATTCAATTGAGATTATGTTAATAATGACCGAACCGAACTTGAATAATTTGAAGAATTTTACTTCTGTTTCTTCTATTCGACCAACTTTACAATTTTTGGACCACTTGATGGACTGATGGACTGACCCAACACAACACAACAATAATAATAATAATTAAGTGTTTGTGTGTGTGTGTGTGTGTGTGTGTGTGTGTGTGTGTGAGAGAGAGAGAGAGAGAGAGAGAGAAAGAGAGAGAGACCTACATTTCTGTGGTCCTGCTCTAATCCTGAACTCTCCTCCATGATCCAAACTAAAAATAATAATATACGTCAGATTTTATAGATTTAAAATCAGAAGAGGACATTACATTGAAAATTAAACATTTTACACATTCAGGAATAGTTTTTTTTTTTTTAAATCGTAAACCGAAAAAAAAAAATAGCAAACCATTTTAAATTGCAAACATGAAAAGTCTGGAGTGGGTTTATAAAGTACAAAGTTTATGAGTTGCTTCTTCTAATGAAGAACCTTTGAGATGGGAACACTTCCCTTAACACCCAAATGTACTTGTTACATTTTAACAAGAATGGCATCTACACTAATATTAGTCTGTTTTATTCTTATTCTGAGGTCAGTCCGAATCCAGTCCAGTTGCAGTATCAGGAGCTCAAGCATAATTTATACTTATTTAGACTGATCTCTGAATCTGTATGTTGAATCTTTTTTTCTTCTATTTTTGACTTTAAAAACATGTAAAAACACACATAACAGGATGATTGTTAGTGTTGAACATACTTGAGTTTCTCCAGTCTGTAGTTTGGATCAGAAAGCAGCTTGACAAATGATTGTCCTGGGTGATTGTAGCTCAGATCCAGCTCTCTCAGGTGTGAGGGGTTTGAACTCAGAGCTGAAGCCAGAAAACAACAGCCTTCCTCTGTCACCATACAGCCAGATAATCTAAACATGGAAACACAAACACTAATCATCACATCATCTGGCACATCAAAACTGATAAAATACAAGACCACAACATTTACGTTTTTTTTTTTGTTTGTTTTTTTTTTTACCTAAATGGGAAAGGGGAGATTCAGCAAGGGAATACATTCTGTATTCTGGATAAGGAATGTCATTGTTTTAATTCCCTTAATTTTGCTATCCTTTAATTAAAATCTATTAATTAATCTGTCTAATAATATAATAATTATGGCTACCATTTAGATTTACATTTATGCATTTAGCAGATATCGCCAAGCTCTGATTGTCATGAATCCTGTCCATGGACTTCTGTTCACTCACCACCAGAGGTCCCCCGCTCTTCACATAGACTCTCACACTACACATCACCCTGGACTCCAATTCCCATACTTCATTGCACTAATCACAAACTCACCTGAAACTAATCACACACAGCTGCTACCAATAACACACAGTATATAAACCAGTCTCACACCGCCATTCAGGGCTGAGTATTGTATGTGTATATCGCTACTTGCAGTGGTGGACAGTAACGGAGTAGCTTTACTTCGTTACTGTACTTAAGTACATTTTCAAGTATCTGTACTATACTAAAGTAGTTTTATTTTGAGTAACTTTTACTTCACTACATTACAAAGCATAAGATCGTACTTTTTACTTCACTACATTTCATAAAACATATCGTTACTCCCTATAATATATCACGTGCTTCGACAGGCAGAAGCGGTGTCTGATTCATCATGAATGAACTGAGTCTTTTCAAAATAAACTTTAAAATCGGATCGCAAATCGCATCAAACGATTTGTTTACGAATTCGAATGATCCGATTGCAGCTGTTCTGGAGTCGACCACTCACTGATTCAAATGAACCGTTTAGTGTGAGTCTACAGAAGTAAGAAACCGTGAGATCTTGTGAGCGCGTGCGTCTGATGTTGCTAAAAGTAAGTTATTAATGTCGAAATTTAGGATTAATTATTGTAACTGAAAATCATATTCAGGTCAAAATTGTCAGTTGTTTGGGTACTAAATCCGCTGTAAAGAGTGATCTGTTTAAGCCCACTGAAATGCTCGAGTGCAGACGATGCAATCAGCGTCTTTTTGTTTAAGGTAAAAAAAAAAAAAACTAACACAGATTAAATAAAATAACTTGTGCATGTTCAAATGCACCCCGTTTGGCCAGGGGTGTTTTTACACCACAGACAAGATTCGAGAAGGAAAAAATCATTATGAAAATATAATTATATTTTCCCTAAAATGTTCTTCCTAACTTCAGGCCTTATTATCATGTCATATATAACTGTGATGTTCTGTAAAACAACAAACTTTAAAATACTTTGTTCTTACTGGTGAAGATCAGATGGTCATCTCTGACTCCAAAAAATCCCAGGTATTTTGAGCACTAGGATTATTAAAAAATATATGTTCTAATATAAAATTACATTAAGTAGCCTATAAAAAATTGCAAACATCTATCTTTCAGTACTTTTTTACTTAAGTACATAAAAAAATTGAGTACTTTTGTACTTTCACTTGAGTAAAATTTAAAAAGGAGTACTTTTACTTTTACTGGAGTAATATTTTACTATACATATCTGTACTTTTACTCAAGTACTTGATTTGTGTACTTCTTCCACCACTGGCTACTTGCGATAACTATGTTACGGTGCCTGCATTAAGTTTCTCAGCCTTAGCCTAGTCTTGTTTTGTCCGTTTCTTCGTCTTCTGATTATTGCCTATGTTCTTTGGATTACCTCTCTCATCTTGCCCTGTTCAGATCCTGTTTGCCCCTGCCTGGACCTTTTGTTTTGTACCTGGATTATCTCTCTAGTCTCACCCTGTTGGATTATGTTTGTCATTGACTGACCCTCCCTTGTTTACCAGAAAGATTGTTCTAAACCTACACAAAGTTCTTTCTTCCAGTGAACACAAACTAATTTACTTTGAAGAATGTGGAGAATCTAAACAGCTGCTGGTCCTCAAATTCCATAGTAAAGAAGAAATATTATCAGAGTCTTTGGTGACCAGAAACTGTTCAGTTATGAACATTGTTTAAAGTATTTTCTATGTTTCAACAGAAGAAAGAAATTATTACAGGTTTGAGACAACTTGTGGGTGTATAAATGATGACAGAATTTTATTTTTGGGTGAACTATCTCTTTAAGTACACCATAAGCAACTGAAACGCTTCTCTGCAAACTGCACGTTCATCATTAGTTGGACAGACTCATTGATAACTTTGCCATCCAGCCCTACATCGGGAGATGTGTTCAAAGGGAAGACTGGGCAGATGTGAGCCACACAGGTTTTACTGCATGCTGTGTTCCATGTGAATGAGCCTTAACAGCACATTTTGGGGCTGGTTGTATAAACTGTTTAGAGTAGTCTTATAAAGTTATTCGTCTAATTTTTTTCTTCAAGTCTGGAAACAACTGTTTGTATTCAGTTATGAAAAGGTAGATTGCTCTTACTTGTATTGGAAAAGTAAGACTGATTACCCCTTGGCAACTGCTAGTAGGTCAAACTAGTTCTTAAGACACAGTCTTAACATGGTGGTTAAGTTCATGCAACTGACCCCTAGAGACTCCATCGGTATGGAAACAAAGATGACAAAATGCAATCATGCGCAAATTAACTTATCTTATACTTCTTATGAAATTTATTTTCCAACCTGCAAATTCCTTGGCATTTGTAAAATAAGGGAGAAATGACGTTCATATCGATTTGACGATTTTAAGGGACAGGTGGCAACTGTAGCACCTGCTGGCAGGAGATCAAGTGCACAATGCAGGAGTTGACTAACACACATAATATAATAGACCGGAGAACAGGCAAACCAACAAATTGTATATATAAGCAATAACCAGAAACTTAATACAAATGCAGATGAGGGACTAATGACTTAATAAAACACAGGTGAACTGAATGACAATGACCAAAACCAATGAACTGCCTCTCACACTCTCCACTTCAGATATTTACTCCACTCTGTGTAAGGAATGCATGGAATGAAGCTGACCTCACGGAGTTCCTGGCCATGTGCTTAAATCCTGTGCAGAGCAGCTGGTTGAAATCTTCACAGAAATGTTCAATCTCTCCCTGGCCCAAACAACTGTCCCCACTTCTTTCAAAACATCCAACATCGTGCCAGTACCGAAGCACTCCACTGCCTTGTTCCTTAATGACTTCCGTCCTGTCGCACTCACCCCCATCATTGCCAAGTACTTTGAGAGGCTGGTTGCATCCCACTTAAAATCCTTTCTTCCTGCTACAGTAGACCCATTCCAATTTGCCTATCACCACAATTGGTTAACAGAGGACGCCATCTCTACAGCACATCACTCTGCTCTTACCCACCTGGACAGTAAAAATATGCATGTGAGATTGCTGTTCATTGATTTCAGTTCTGCATTTAACACTGTAATCCCCTCCAAGTTGATCTCCAAGCTCAGCCAGCATGGAATCAGCACATGCGTCTGCAACTGGATTCTAGATTTTCTTACTTACAGACCTCAGTCTGTTAAGTTAAATGTCCTCTCTCCTCCATCATCACCCTGTGTGCCACAGGGCTGCTTACTGACCCCTCTTCTGTTCTCCATATCTACCCATTACTGTGTTGCTGTTTATGGCTCCAACACCATAATCAAATTTGCAGATGACACCACAGTGGTAGATCTGATCAAGGATGATGATGAGCCAGCCTACAGGGATGAAGTGCAGCACCTGGCTGTGTGGCATGCCACCAACAACCTGGAACTAAACATTGTGGACTTTAGGTGGACTAGGAGACATGCACACACACCCATCTACATCAAGGGAGCTGTAGTGGAGCATGTCGAGTTTCAAGTTCCTTGGCATCCACATATCTGATGACCTCACCTGGTCCCTAAACACCTCCACCCTAGTCATAAAGGTGCAGCAGTGCCTTTACTTCTTACAGAGCCTTAAGAAAGTCCCAGTATCCTTTTTGAATTCTACCGCTGTACTATTAAGAGCATACTCACAAACTGCATCTCAGTGTGGTACAGCAATTGCTCCGCATCTGACACCAAAGCATTCCAGTGGGTGGTGAAAACTGCTCAACGGATCATGGGCACCAAGTTAACTTCCACTGAGAACATTTAATAACAAGCACTGCCTGGGCAGGGCAAGGAACATCAACAAGAATGCCTCTCATACTAACCATGGGCTTTTCACACTCATTCCATCTGGCAGGTGTTACAGGAGCCTACGCACTAGTAGGTTCATGAAGAGCTTCTTCCCCGACGCTGTGACTCTTCTGAACACCACACCACCAACCTAACCTGCACCTGATTTCTTGCTGCACTGGTCACAGTTCTTTACACATATGTATTTGCACTACTCATAGTTTGCACAGACTGCACATTGTTCAAGCTATTACACTGTAACTGTCTAACATTGCTACCATACAAAGCACAGTAAACTATTTCTATAAAAATATTATTGCACTACTGATATTTTGCATAGAATACATTAACAATACTATTTTACACTCAAGCAACTGTATTTATTACCACTATCTTCTATTTATATTCTGTACATGCTCTACTTAATATTGTATATAGCAACTCTACTGTACATTATGTAAATCATAGCTTCACTTACTCTAGACTAATATGTATGTACAACACTATATTCTTGCACTTCTGGTTAGATGCTAACTGCATTTCATTAGCTGTGTACTTGTGACAATAAAGTTGAATCTAATCTAATCTAAAAACAGGTGGGAGAACAGGGAAGCAGAAAAACAAGGTCTACAAACGTGAAAGCAGAACTTTTTATGCACAGATCACTGACTAGAGGCAAAGTTCAGTCACTCTGGGTTCAATATCTTACATTGCTGATGGAGCAGATCTCAGTAACAGTTTGTTCATCTCCACTCCTCATTACTTTGACAATTTCAATCAGTAAGTGAATAAATAATTTTCATGACACATAAATGGTTACCACATAATAGAAATGTTAAGGTCATTATTTTCATTAAAACCATATTTAAAGTCAAATGAACCCATATTTTCACTAGACGATCTAGTCCTTGATACAACAGAACTTCACTGCAACAAAAATGATCCACTGTGCATTGAACAGTTGTAATGCTGTATTGTAACCAGAAAGTACTTTGACTTTCTGCTTAATATCTATTTTTCTTACTTCAGTATTTCGAGGTGACAGTTTGGACTC
The DNA here is from genome assembly GCF_003368295.1 of Carassius auratus. Taxonomy (NCBI): domain Eukaryota; kingdom Metazoa; phylum Chordata; class Actinopteri; order Cypriniformes; family Cyprinidae; genus Carassius; species Carassius auratus. The sequence goes on from NW_020528774.1 coordinate 12,035, forward strand.
TTCAGTCCATCAGAGAGTAGCTTCACTCCTGAATCCTGCAGGTCATTGTAACTCAGATCTAACTCTCTCAGTGAGGAGTTTGATGATTGTAGAGATGAAGACAAACTTTCACAGCACTGATCAGTGAGATTGCAGCCAGAAAGTCTGTAACACAGGATTAAATTTATGAAACTGACTGACAGTCAGCTGAATAATGTTAGTTTGATCAACACACAAGAATGACAGTCATTGTTTTTGTAAATAATATGCAATAAAATGCAATAGTTGATTATTCAAGTTCTGATCATTTATCTACTCAATTAAATACAGTATGTCCTTTGCTACATTCACACTACTCGTGTTTTTTGGATTCATGACTTAGATTTGAATTTACTTAATTGGGGTGCTCACATGATTACAAATAATTATTACTGGTTTACTATTTAATTTTAAGGGACTCATCTTTGATAATTTCAGTCTGATCTCAATAGACTGTTCAGCAGAATAGTGAGAAACTATAGTGAAAACTGCCTGTTTGATTGTAAAGGTCAGTGAAATGGCAGACTTTTTGTCATAATTTCAAGTTTTCTTAACAGTTTTTGACTAAACCTCTGCACTGGGCTTGTGACCGTCTGAGTCTGAGAAGTTGCACACATTGTTTGGAGGGAGTCAGAAGGGACTAAACACATTAAAGACTTTTATTCTCTTCAATCAGCTTCTGATTTCACTTTAAATTGTGTTACTGCGTCTCAACAGAACAAACACATTCAGAGTTTCACTCAGTGATTACTCACAGAGCCTTTCTGCAGTTCATCACAGCTGGTATCAGCCTCCTTCTCCCCTCATCTGATGTGTTGTATTTCTTCAGATCAAACTCATCCAGCATCTCCTCTGATATCTGAAGCATGTATGCAATTGTTGAGCAATGACTAGGAGAGATCTGATTCACTGATTGATTCTCTGATTTCACAAAGTCCTGAATCTCTCTGTAGAGAGTCTGATCCTTCAATTCCAGCAGACAAAGGAACAGATTGATGCATCTGTCAGCTGAGAGATGATCATCACCCTTGATTTTTTCTTTAATGTACTGTGTGATTATCTTGATGGTCTCTGAGCTGTTCACTGTCTGTGTTAGTAGATCCTTTAAGAGTCTTTGACTGGGCTTCAGTGAGATGCCCAGCAGGAACCGCAGGAAAAGATCCAGGTGTCCATTTTCACTCTGTAAAGATTTATCAACTGCTTCTTTTAGTAAATCATACAGATAGATACTCCACCTATAACCTTCATTCATAAACAACTTCAGTGATTCTTTATTCTTGGGTTCATAGGAGTAAAACAGATGTAAAGCAGCGAGAAACTCCTGAAAGCTCAGATGAATGAAGCTGTAGACTTTCCTCTGATGAATCACAGATTCCTGCTTAAAGATCTCAGTGCAAATCCCAGAATACACTGAGGCGTCAGTGATGTCTATGCTGCTCTCAGTCAGGTCCTCCTTATAGAACATCACATTGCCCTTCATCAGCTGTTTGAAAGCCACTTCAGCAAGTTTCATAATCACTTCTCTGTTGGACTTCAGGAGATTTTTGGGGCTTTTTTCATCATACTTCTGACTCTTCATGTTGATCTGAGTCAGCAGGAAGTGGATATACATTTCAGTCAGAGTTTGAGGGATTTCTGCACTGTCATCTTCTTCCAGGAGCTTCTGAAGCACAGTGGATGAGATCCAGCAGAAGACGGGGATGTGGCACATGATGTGGAGGCTTCTTGATTTTCTGATGTGTGAGATGATACTACTGGCTTGATGTTCATCACTGATTCTCTTCCTGAAATATTCTTCCTTCTGAGGGTCACTGAATCCCTGAATTTCTGTCACACGGTTGATGTATTTGGAGGGGATCTGATTGGCTGCTGCTGGTCTGGAGGTGATCCAGATGAGAGCAGAGGGAAGCAGCTCTCCTCTGATGAGGTTTGACATTAACAAACCCACTGATGAAAACTCATTCACATCACTAACTTTCTGAGCGTCTGAAAACATCAGTGTGATTCTGCTTTCATCCAGACCATCAAAAATGAACACAACGTTACACTCCTCATAAATATGTGAGTCCAGATCTTGAAGTTCAGGATGAAAGTCCAGCAGAAGTCTGTGAAGACTGTACTGATGATCTCGGATCAAGTTCAGCTCTCGAAATGGAAGCACAAACATGAAATCTAAATCCTGATTGGCGTTTCCCTCGGCCCAGTCCAGAATAAACTTTTGCACAGATATGGTTTTTCCAATTCCAGCGATGCCTTTAGTAAGAACAGTCTTGATTGGGTTTTTGTCATATTTAGGTTGATGTAAGGGTTTAAAGATGTCATTGCAGTAGACTGGAGTGTCTTGTGTTCTGGCTGTTTTCTCCATCTGTAAAACCTCATGTTCTTCATTCACTCCTTCTCTCTCTCCCTCTATGATGTACAGCTCTGTGTAGATCCTGTTCAGGAGGGTTTGATTCTCTTCTAGTCTGATTCCCTCAAATAAGCTTTCATACGTGTGCTTCATACTGGTTTTGTGCTGCTCTTTGACTCTCTGTCTGATGAGCATCTGAAAGTCAGAGTCAGTGCAGGTCAGACGGGGCATTACTGATCTGATCACATCTTCTCTCTTCACTCTGCAGAAACAGAGATGAACAGAAACACAGTGAAAAAGCAAGAGAGAAAAGCAGGAAAGAAAATCATAAAAATTCTATAGCACACAAAACTCTAAGCTCTAATTTGACACAACACTACATTCACAAAAAAAAAAAAAACACACACACACACAAAAAATCAATTTGGTAGTCGACATCACGCATATTTACTGTTTTTGCTGTACATATTTTTTTAAATGAAGCTTACAACTAAAATTTATTTAAATAATTTGCAGCCTTTATTAATGAAAAATATTGCACCATATACTTGTTTTAGATGATCATGAACAGATGTTTTGTTGTTTTATCTCAGATTTTTAATATTGTAAAGCTGAAAGTGGATTATTGATTTTCTCACATCACAGATGTGTCAGGGGTCACTGCTCCATCACTGAGATCAGGAGGATTGCTCATGGATCTTTCACTCTTCATAGACACACAGCTGGATTCTGGAGATTCTGCTTTATGTAAGTGAACATCCTCCTCATCCTCTCTCTTCTCACAGAGACTCATTTTAAAGACAGTGCTGTAGAAATAGACAATAAAATATATGAATGAATTGACTTCTTTAGACAAAATAATAAAAAATCTGAATTCTTATACCATGCTTTCACGTCTAATTTACCTATATTGAAACCAAGTGTACTTTTCTGACACCTTCTTTTATTTTTCTTGTAAATACATTCAAACTCTGAATCACTAAGCTTTGGATGAATTCACCCATCATAAGCTGTTCAACTCAACTCCAAATTCAATAGATTCAGAAACAGAACCTAGAATCAGTCTGAGTGTCTGAATCCATGTATGACTTGATCATGAGATTCAGTCAGTTCAGCTGCTACTGTACATTTCATTTCTAATGAATCCCTCTTTACATTTCAACCAAATACTACTGTATAACATTTGGTAACACTTTCTATTAAGCCCGTATTTATAATACATTTTAAGGGCATTCTTAAGGCATTATGATGAATGCATAATGCATTATAAAACACTTTACAATATGTTGTATCATCTCATGAATATTTATAAGAACAGTTTTTATAGATTTATAACAGTTTTTACAGATTTATAACAAAAGTAACATGTTGCGTCCACTTTGTATATATTATAAGTCCCATATCTTGACATTTTTCTGATGCTACTTTACTTAAAGCGGTCAAAGACCACTTATAAGTAGTAATAATAATAAAATGATCTCAAACAGCCATAAGATCAGATATCAGATCAGATGAATGTGTAATATATGACATATTAGGTTTGAACTATTTTTATTGGAATATCAGTTTGATTACTTTGATGGTACCTTTAAAGAGCTGTTGATAAGTAACTCTGCAACTACATATCAACTAAAGGTCATCAGAGTATTAGTTTGTGTGCTCCTGTAAATATATGCTAACACTTTATTTTGATGGTCAACCAACAAATCAACTGAATATAAATGTATTTGCTGCCATACTAGATTCGACCATTTTTGAGCATACTGATACTCTAATGAGTTACTTGGCATGTAGTTGCAAAATTGCTTATAGTCGATTGATTAAAGGGCCAATCTAAATAAAATGTAACCATATAAAACATTGGATTTTTTCCGTTGTTGGAGTATTAAGCTCATAACAATTAATTAACATTATGTCCACAGGAAACACTCAAATAACACTCAACATCTAACCGCTCACAAGCTGTAGTAAGATACTGTGCAGATCTTAAACAATGTCAAGATATGATACAGTCCATTACTGAAAATGAAGTAGATTTAATATGGTGTTCATTGTGTTATAAATAATCATACTCATAAACTAACAAACCACAAATACATAGGTATTATGTATCATAATTGTTGTTATGATTATTCATTAGTTGAGATATTAACATATAACATATAACATAGTTAACATATTTTAAGGTTATTTATAATGCATTATGTATTTATTATAATGCCTTATGAATGCCCTTATAATGTATTATAAATACGGGCTTAATAGAAAGTGTTACCTGAAATTTTAATTAGGCCTATTTCTGTCTGTCGTATTGAAAGTTCTTTTACAATACAACAGAATATAACAAGTATCTACAAATACAGACTCATATTGACTTACTAATACATGATAATGAATCTAAAAGTGTTTGTTCAAACCTACCTCTGTCTCAACAATGAAGATCCTCAAACACAAACTTCATTCAGTTCATAAATCCCCTCAGTATCTAGACAGAAGCATTAAACCAAACTTTTCTCAAACGGTTTCACATTATTCACAAACAGCTTTTCTTTCCTGGTGTTCTCCATGTTGTTACCTTACACAAAATGGAGCCTGTATAAATAAATTTACTTTTGACTTTACCTGTAAAACAGGAAGACAGTGTTGGGTGTGTAAAACACCTGCACAGGTGAATCAATGTTCAGAATTTCTGAATGTCCACATCTAATCCAAATACAAACACAAACATAGCTGTGAAAAGAAAAAAATTGTATGCAGGACCAAATACACATTATCCCTAATGATCACACAAAGGGTTAATGATCAGAGTGACAAAACAGGAAGTTCTCACAGATCTTTTAACCAGATGTACACTGCATTACCCTTTGCCGATTAAAGCAACGTCACATGAGCAGTGAAATAACTGAAACTTGAATATTAAAGGAATGTACTGGGTTCAATACAGCATGAGCTCTATTGACAGTATCTGTGTCCAGCTGTCGATTATCCCCGAGAATAATACTGACCCATCATGTAAAACACCAAAAGCCTGTTTGTAGTACTGTGTGTTCAAATAGCACATGAACACAAATACGTCATTATATGTCAACAAATTCTGCAGTAAAATGATATGATGTGAATAAAATCACAATGCAAATGATCCTCAGGAGTTGAATTATGACGTCTGGAAGAATCAAACATTTTGAACTAAGTTTTTTCAGATGTATTTTTTTATATAGTAGCTTATATACAGTATATATGTATATTTCAGAAGTTTGATAAATAAATGTGTGTAGCATCTCCCCTCACATTCTCTGGTTTGAAATTAATTTAAAATATCTTATATTTAGATGGAATATGGTCAGTTATTTTGTAACTTCTGCTGCTCTGTCAATGAAATTAGCTCCAAGATGAGCCAAAATAGATGCGTGTCTTTGAGCAAACACATGACTGCAGTGATTGGTTCGTGAATCAGTGTGGTTGAACGAGTCGGTTGAATGAGACATCCAATGTAGAAAATACTACTGCACTGTGTTTTATATTATATTATATTATATTATATTATATTATATATTGCATAGAACAGGTGTCACCAGACTGAGATATTTTGAGCACATCGGAACAGTGAATAATTTTCAACTTATTCAAAGTTACTCCAGTAGGTGGCAGGAACTTTGTGTTAATGAGCCAATCAACAGGTAAGAAATATCGTCCTATAATGCAAATGACCCATATATATATATTAATGGGGTTATGTATGTGTCACCATAAACTGTAAAAAAAACAGTTTATCATGCACAGTAAAAGTTTTGCCCAATAGAAATGTTATTTTAAAAAATGCACAGTGTGATTGTACTAGTAATTAATTAAAAACAAAATAATTTGTGCAGTTTATAAATTAACATTTATTATATTATATTATATTGTATTATATTTTTTATATTATAACATTTATTAAAATTATATTAATTACACATAGATAGCATATAATGTGACAACTTGACATTTATAACATTTCAAATTCAACCATTCATCATAGTTCAAAGTTCTTATTAAAAAAAAGAAAAAAAAAAGAAGGATTTTCTGATTATAAATCATGGAAGCTACACAATAAAAATTCATTTTTAGAGCACAGAAGACGTGCCCTAACTGAAGATTCACCCATATAGGTTATAATGTCTATAAATGTTTAATTTCCAACTGTCCTACTAATCATCAGCACTCCACATGTTTACAAAGGATGACAAAAAACCCTTTTCACTTGCACTGATGAGAAGAATACTGGCGCCAGGCCTCAGATCCAGCCCTTCACCTCCCACCCATTCTCCATGACCTCTAATTATGTCATGTGAAAAGAGCTGTGTCCTATTGAAAACCTCGCTTAATCAAACCCCATTAATTCCGCTCGCTTCCCGTATTATCCCCTTCGAGGAACGCGTCATCCCCATCAGCCTCTTAACTTCAGCCTGCGCCATGTGGAGGGAGCAAAATAATAGATTATGCAATTAATTGAGTCGTTGGAGGCTTGATTGTTGATTGGCTTGTGGAATATGTTTTCAGTCAGTTCATGAGGAGGCATTTTTAAAAGATGATCTTGAGGAAAAACTTTACGCATTCATACAATTTTGAAAGTTTCAGGCCTGGATGACATGTCGCCCTGGCAGTTTTTAGCTTTAGTCAAACACAACTTTATTTATTAAAGCATCTAACCTACTAAAAAAACCCTGTGAACTGAACGTGAGATAATAAAACGGATTTTAGACACAACAGACTGACCCACATTCAAAGCATGAGAGTGGAGAAACAGCATATTCCCCCTCAGCCTGGCGAACAAAGCTTTTCGCGGTGGATGAACTGCTGCTTTCCCATGATTCCTTTGTGCCAGTCCAGCCGAACGCATGCCTAGCCACAACCCAGCCGCCCTGTCTGCCAAGATGTGCAGCGGTCAGTGGCTGCTCGCTCTCTAATCCTCACGCTGAACTCATCCTGGCCTGCGGGAAACAGCTCTAATTGGGGGATTTTCTCCATCATTAACCTTGATGAGCAGCCTTCCCACCCTTGATCACTGCTAGGTTCAGCCACAGTACTAATATGTTTTTTGTAGAACCTTAATATATGGTGTTGCCATCATTAACTAAACTCTTCTGAGTGTTATGTGGTTGCTAGGTTGTTCAAGTTTTTTTGTAGAAATACAGTATATGGTTCTTGGTTGTTCTTGGTGTTTACCAATTTTTGCATTATTTGATAAATAAGTGACTAATTACGCTAATTTACTTTTTACGTTACATTTTCTCATATGGGCTGGTCTTGGCTATTTGTTTTTTTTTTAACGAAAAAAATCCAAAGGTTATAATTTTGGGAACTGTAAACTGTGCCTTTTTGCACCAAAGTGAAGTTAATAAGCATAAGGTTGAAGGAATAAGGTTGAAGGCACTTCACTCCTGATTTCTCTCAACACGGGAAATGGAAAGTTAAAGTATCTTGCATTATGTATTTGAAAAGAAACGCAGATGTTTTGTTTGTGAATTTAAAAGTAATGCATTACTTTACTATTTACTTGGAAAAGTAATCTGATTACATAAAATTGTGTAGTTTGTAATGCGTTACCACCAAACATTGGTTCATATGGATAGCAAATGTTTTTGGAGTGCTTTATATCAAGTTAGGTGTGGCTGGGTGGTTGTTTACTTCCCCTCAGCTTGTGTCACACCCCTTTGCATTTTTCCCAGCACATGATTTTTGGGGCCCAGATGGCCCCCGTAGTGTCCCATCTGTCCGAGAGCATTGCTCACACATCATGAATACAGTCGAGCACCAGGCACTCTGAACATGTGCCTGAAACAGCAGCGTCAGGAGGCAATTAGGGAACAGCGGCCCCCGAGGCCAATGCCCCCTCCAGGGGCCCAGTCTGATTGACTGGAACCTCATCTTCCTAACAGGCTGGCTCGGCGCCAGGGTCAGGGGGAAACAGAGACAAGGAGGGGGTTAGGAAATCGACAGTCTTTCCTATAGTTCAACCACAACCTTCCCAGTAATGGACGAGTCGACAAGCAGATCACTGAGAAACTAGATTCGTTTATTTTTCAGGAACGTTTGTGGACATTCATTTCTCTGCTTGATTCAAAGGTAACTGTAAAAACGGTCTAGGACACATTATAAACATGAGAACCACATTTGTACGTTTGAACAAAAAACATCATTCACTCATTTTAAATTACTCATGATTGTCATATTGCTGTCTAAGTTTGGCTTTGCAATTATTCAAACTGTGTAAGTCATCTAAACATAGATTCAGACTGTAAACTAACATTGGCCCAAAGGGCATCATGAAAGAAATGTGGGAAGTAACATTAAATAAAAAACAACTGGCTCATACAGTTTAATCAACTGTATATTATTATAACATCTACAAACTCTTCATCCCTGACATCCTTATACAGCTAATCTTAAAACATTATTAGTAAGCATAGTTTGTTCAAATGAATAATTCAGTGAATCTGAAAGTTTAATACCTTTCCTGACAGGACTCAAAATGTCTAACTTTGTTAGTCAAACACACCTACACATGATTTATTGCTACAAAAACCCTGGCAACACGAACTGAGTGAGTTTCCTTTTAAAAATAAGCAGCGAATCCCACTTGTGTGTTTGTGGGACATGACAGTGGTCGTTTGAAGCCAGGTCTGTTTTTGAAGGTTTATTGTTCTGTGAGTCATCATAAAATGGGACTTAAAGCACAATGATGGTGTTTTTTTCTTTAAAAACCTTCTGATTTGTTTGGAGTCTTAAAGTGACAGTCTCTGACAGTCTTTCCCTATAAAAAGCTGAAACAAAAGATCAGACCTTGATCAAGTATCCCAAACAAAGGGGAGTCATTAAGGGTGATGGTTTTCCCCTTCTGCTCTTCTGCACGTACAGGAGATGGGTCTGCCAATAAACATTTGCCTCCTAATGAACACTGAAGCATACAAACGTTCCCCCCAAAACCAATCATTTCTGTCCCTTGTCCTTGCCTTTGTGATCAAACAGAGGGGTTTTGATCAAATCAGCTGCCTGTTTAAGAGGTCTTCTCTAACCACTGACCATATTTATCTTTTGTTTCAACCCAAAACATCTAGACCAGTCATTCAGGGGGAAGTGTGAATTTGCAGACAGAGGTCATGTCATGCAAAACACACCCAGTAACTCTGGTTTTAGAAATCCCTCCAACACCAATTAAACTTGTAAGGATAGTAAAGAAATAAACAGTGCCAGTGTGTGCCCTACAAATAAAATATATGGAACAGAATGTTTTTCCTCATCCAAACTCATCAGTGGCTTGGAAGTTGTTTTTTTGTTGTTGTTGTTTGTTTGTTTTTACATCCAGTTGCAAAAAAAATAAATAAATGGCACACAATTCATTTAGCGCCTACATTTTGCTGGCCCAACTTTTTCTGACCTGGAGAATAAGATAACCATCCAATACAAGAAACATGATTCTTGAGTAACCTTCAGTGCCAATTAGTAACCAAGAAATATGAAGGCCCGAAGCTAAAGAGGAGATGTACCCTGTCTTAGCACATGGGTGGCCAGGTTTTATCCATGGACTGGATGTGTTCCTTAGCTTTCATCCTCAGTGCGGTAATGCTTGAACTGCGCTGATCTACGTCCTCCAGAGGGTATCTGTCGGTGAAGGGTGGAGGGCTTGGTATGGAGGTGGCGCCATGGGCTGCATGCTTTGGGCCATGGATTGGGCTGGGCTAAGGAAACCATGATTGCATAGCCCGCTTGTAGTCCCTTGTGTAGGACCCATGAACCCTGGGATGCTGTGCACTGGAGTGGAACTGGAGAGAGGGGAGGGCAGCCAAGGATCAAGGGGCAGCGAGTTGTTCATGTGGCCCATGGTGGGGTGCATTGGCGGGCGGTTGAAGGAGAGCATGGGGGAGTCATGAAGCTTCAATAGTGCTGGCGTCTATTTTTCTCCTGTCGCCTCCATTTGGCTCTGCGATTCTGGAACCAAACCTGGGCGAACACATACACCTCACAATTAATCAATCTTTTATGGCAATCCAAAGTCAATAAGATAGTGGTTTTCACATAAAGCATCTGTGCTATCAACTACTTGTTTTCCCAAACTTAACTGGGAAACATCCAAAGTTGGATTTAATGTCATGGATTGATGTTTAGAAACGCTACGGAAAGGACCAGTTGAGATCAGCATGAACTCTGGTTAGTGCTGCTCTGGTCTTGTTCGATGAGCTGCTTTGAATATAGTGGCCTTGCAATAAGCTGGCTCTTGTTTAAGGTGATCAATGAATGTGGCCTTGCTGGTTAAGAAGTTTAAGCAAGTTGTTGAGCAACCAGGTGAGGAGAAACCAGACTCCCAGCATCTCATGATAGGGACCAGTTTACCCATCCCGAAAAGAGAGTGGGTTTATCAACACGGTATGATCTTCTCTGAACTGACTTTTAATTTCACAAAGAGATTGAAACACACCTGTACTCGAACTTCAGGGAGGTTGATTTCATGGCCAGTCCTCTCGGCTGTAAACATCAGGGTAGTGGGACTTCTCGAAGGCTCGCTCAAGCTCGTGGAGCTGGTACGTAGTGAAGGTTGTGCGGTTGCGGCGGTGCTTTTTCTTGGGTTGCTCCGCATCGGCTGAATCTGGAGACCTTGCTGTCACTTTCAATGGACTTCCGTAGATCGTCCTAACTCCGTCCACTTATTGGAGAATATGTAGAATCTAAAGCCACGGGTGGACATGAAGAACAAAAGACATAACTTGAGAGTCATGTTAGACAGACTTTACATGAGTTTCAATAGAACTAAACATATTGCAGTACACTCCAACTGGAGCAACCAAGGGGTTTTAGAGTCATATTCAAGGAAACAAACTTTTTTTGGAATTGAAGCTAGCAACTTCGTTGCGTTACCCAGACCTGATTCTCCGACCACTAACACCATCACTAACCATTTCATCATTGAAGTTTAAAATAAGAAATGAAATATAATGATCTTGTTGCTTACGAATGGTAAAATACGGACTGCATGTAATAATTACTGATTGGTGGTTTCAAACGAGATTCTAATCGCCATATACTCCTGGCAAAATCTCTTGTAATCACAGGCCTTGGATAAAGATTTTAATGTCACTGATGTAGGCAGGGCTTTCCTGAGGGTTTCCCATCCCATAATCCAAGCAGAAACATATGTAGCCTGTTAATTCCCCTGATAGTTTCCTCATAAACCAGGCCCTAATCTACCTAAGGGCTTCGGTTGATTCTAACCCATGTCCTCAACATAAGGTTATGTTTCTAGGAAAAGCTTTACCTGGATAAACTGGAGAGACCTACTGGCAGTTGTCAAGCTAATTCAGTTAATTCCAATAAAATTCTGGTCATCGGGGCAAGTGGATTTGTGCAATGCACTCACAAGATGAGTTGATATACTCTTTAAGTTGTTGCTGTCCAATTGTAAACGAGCTCAGAACACATGCTAACTGCACAAGTAAACATTAACAATAGCTTCAATGTTATGTACATGCTAGACAGATAACTGTTAACATTAAATTGGCGATAGTATCGTGAAGCCCAACTACTAGAGCATGTTCCACATTTTCAGTGCTGAAAATCAACAGAAATCTACAAAAAATATTTAAAAATGTTAAATGTTTTACACATCGATAATAGCACTACACTTTTATTGGTTAGCTTTTTTAATTTAGTAATAAATGCTACAGGTTGTACTAATAACTGAATGCTGCAGGTTAAGTCCCAGATAAGATCAACCAATGAACTGGACTGTGAAGTGAACCCTTATCATTACTGTGTCCTTGTAGACACTTCACTGCAGATTTAAGCTTCCTGCGGTGACTGTCCTTGCAATCAGCACACAGTAAGTTCACACTTTGGGAGAAGTGTATGCTAATGAACACAGACTTTCTGATTATCTGAATACAGTTCTCCATAGTGGAAATAAAATGCAAAATATCTCAATTTAGGTTTGTTAGAATGGCTAACACAGTAAACAATGCAAGAAAACACCTCACTTTGGCGACATTAGAAGTAAAGGCTTTAATGATCAGACAGGAACAAGCTAACACACAATAAACTGAACTCACACATTCAAGAGTCAATGCTGGTTCAAGGATCAGCACAACGCCTGTCATATTCAAGACATCCCTATATAAATGCTCAGACAGCTTGCTTCAAATGAGGACAATCGATCTCAAAGGCTCAAACCATTCAAAAGGATCTTGTCCCGTTTGAGTCAGAATAACAGAATGACTTGTCTCTTGTCATGGCTCTGGGTCATGCAAGACATTCTCTCATCACAGGACTAAGAAGCATAATGGATAATAAGCCCAATGGGGGGAAAAAAATAGCGCAGAATGGAAAAATGATTATGTCGGCATGCACAGTTGTGCAATCTTGTTTAAGATTGGAACAGATTACTGGAATTCCTCAAGGGGATGTGTCCCACTGCCAAATTATTTTCAGGTTTGAAAGGACCTTGAAAAGACATGAGAATGTGATCGCTCTATATATTTAGACATACTTTAGCCTGGCATATCACCTCTGCCAAAACATATCCCATAAACCAAGATCTTTTTATAATTGCAACACTTTCTCAGATAAAAAAAAAAAAAAATCAAGTCAAAATCAAAGTCTGAGACGTCAACCATTTCTCAAGATTCTTCCAAGACCAAATGATCTGAGCTATAATCCTAATGCATGTTAAACAGTCTTCTACATTTTCACTAAGGATTGTTAGGTGAAACACTGAGGCAACGTTGATGTCAACACCACAATGTAAAGAACAACTTCTTAGCAAAACAATCATCCTCTTTAGGAGTGTCCATCTTTCTGCAATCCATAGTTTTATTTGAAACTACTGATGGCATTTTAACAGAATGTATCTAGGTAACTGTGCCATTGGTTTTGTAAGTTATGTAAAGTAGGCGTCAGACTTTCGTTTAGGTCTCTTAAGGTGACGCTCGATGCTAATGCCCTGGCGAGCTGCCATTGTTACCTTAAAATTGACAGGAGGGCTCAGCATAAGAACTTGGCCTGTGTCTGTCTCTGGGTTTTAGTAACAGTGTGTCTTAATGTCCTAAATAACCATCATATGAGGCTAGTTCAGGAGTAATTGCTAGAAACACTTGATATTTGACCTATGAAGAACTCACTGTGAAATGCAGGTTGCTTCGAACCATCCCTGAGGGGTGGCAGGTGCCCGTAGGGTTGTACCCGCTGTTCCCGCTTCCCTAGATCTCCAAGACTTTCATCTCCAACTTTGTGTGCTACATCATTGCCTCCAGGGTTGAGCAAAGGGTCCTGGTCCTTGCTGAAGCCCAGGATGACATCTATGCTGTGGACACGAGTGCCCACCGCTACGCCCCCTGCTTTGACCATCTCGTGGAAGTTACTGGGCGAAAGACAGTTGTCATCCACCATGTTCATAGTGTCCAGTGACAAATGCATTCGAATGCTGGGATGGAGCCGTACAAGGGAGAAATCCACGTGATCTGATGGAGGATTCCAAAACGGACAGGTTTTACCTGGTTGGAATCAACAAAGAGAGACTAAAATCAACAAGTGCATTAAATAATGTTTTAGAAGCCAAGTTCTTCATATTTCAGGTAAAAAAAAATCATCCCCAACTAATATACATAATTAATAAATACTCAAGCATATAGTGACACAATCTTTGTAAATACAATAAATCTTTGACATAAAAACAGACTAAAAGTCAGTGTACTAAAAAACTTCAGAACGATTTCTCAATTAGCATGAGCTTATTAGTGTCCTAATAAGGTCTCATGCATTAATACTTATAGTTTAATAAGCTAAGTAAGATCAAATAAGCTCTACTACTTACACTTTCTTTTTATCAACTTTTACAGATGATGTAAAAAAGTTAAAAAGGCAAATACATGCACAATTAGTATCACAGCATATAACTACACACAATATAATGTCTGCATTGTTAATGTTTCTCAGAAAGCCATAGGATCTTGGCATATGACAGACATTAACATTAACATTTATACATTTATAATATACTGATAATCTGACGAATGTGTAATACATACATAATTCAGATTTAAATAACATCTAAACCCCCAAAACATTGAAATAATGTAGATTGTTAAATATGAAAGTAAACGTAAATATTTATAAACAAATTATGTTCATTTTTGATTTATGTATTACCATGTATATTATTAAACATAAAATATTATATTACCATATTATTTATTGAATGTTTTTATTATATCTATATGTATGTTTATAATTGCATATATAAATATTATAGCAATTATATATTTTATCATGTACATTATCAAAACACAAGAATGACATATAATTGAAGAGTGCTTTGGGAGAAAGTTTCCTCAGCACAGATTGACCACAGCATGGGACATACCTCTGACACGAGATGCTCCGTGCTCTTTCTGTCTCCGGTCTGACCCGCATCCACCTGTTTCCCCCAGCAACAAGCGGGTGATGAGCACGCCTCCGTCTGCTACTGTACGCCCCGAATGACCTCGACTGCTCTCACTTTAAGCATGAAAACATACACCAATGCACAGAAGGTTCTCTCCTGGATTCTGCTGACAGATAGCTGGTGTGTGTGTCTCTTCAGAAGGGAAATAACAGCAGAGGATTACACAGGAGCTCATTCATCGGGACTCTTCCCCCTTAAGAATGATTGACAGACGGTTTCTGCTCAAGTAATTGCTCTAAATCGAGCTTGAATTCGCCACACAGGAGGGGGGCGACACTAATGAAGCCGTTTCTCCTTCCTCTTAGAAAATTCAGTTGTTTAGTGACAATGGGATGAACTAAAAGTTTCACAAAGTCTTTCCCCAGGAATCTGTTACTGACATAAATGCATAAAAATGTTTCCAAGAGAAAGTTATTCGCCTTGAAAATTGATAGAGTCATTTATAGAAATAAACAAATATTCAATCTTATAAAGAAAAATAAGTAAATAAATTATACATGTATAATCATTTCTTCTTCTTATGAATAATATTACATAAACATTTATATATATATATATATATATATATATATATATATTATATATATAATAATATATATATATTATATATATATATATATATTTACTTTTTTAACATGCTAAATAAATGTATAAATAATATGATCAGATATTAAT
>NW_020528775.1:0-114141 GCF_003368295.1 Carassius auratus
TTATAAAACACTTTACAATATGTTGTATCATCTCATGAATATTTATAAGAACAGTTTTTATAGATTTATAACAGTTTTTACAGATTTATAACAAAAGTAACATGTTGCGTCCACTTTGTATATATTATAAGTCCCATATCTTGACATTTTCTGATGCTACTTTACTTAAAGCGGTCAAAGACCACTTATAAGTAGTAATAATAATAAAATGATCTCAAACAGCCATAAGATCAGATATCAGATCAGATGAATGTGTAATATATGACATATTAGGTTTGAACTATTTTATTGGAATATCAGTTTGATTACTTTGATGGTACCTTTAAAGAGCTGTTGATAAGTAACTCTGCAACTACATATCAACTAAAGGTCATCAGAGTATTAGTTTGTGTGCTCCTGTAAATATATGCTAACACTTTATTTTGATGGTCTACCAACAAATCAACTGAATATAAATGTATTTGCTGCCATACTAGATTCGACCATTTTTGAGCATACTGATACTCTAATGAGTTACTTGGCATGTAGTTGCAAAATTGCTTATAGTCGATTGATTAAAGGGCCAATCTAAATAAAATGTAACCATATAAAACATTGGATTTTTTCCGTTGTTGGAGTATTAAGCTCATAACAATTAATTAACATTATGTCCACAGGAAACACTCAAATAACACTCAACATCTAACCGCTCACAAGCTGTAGTAAGATACTGTGCAGATCTTAAACAATGTCAAGATATGATACAGTCCATTACTGAAAATGAAGTAGATTTAATATGGTGTTCATTGTGTTATAAATAATCATACTCATAAACTAACAAACCACAAATACATAGGTATTATGTATCATAATTGTTGTTATGATTATTCATTAGTTGAGATATTAACATATAACATATAACATAGTTAACATATTTTAGGTTATTTATAATGCATTATGTATTTATTATAATGCCTTATGAATGCCCTTATAATGTATTATAAATACGGGCTTAATAGAAAGTGTTACCTGAAATTTTAATTAGGCCTATTTCTGTCTGTCGTATTGAAAGTTCTTTTACAATACAACAGAATATAACAAGTATCTACAAATACAGACTCATATTGACTTACTAATACATGATAATGAATCTAAAAGTGTTTGTTCAAACCTACCTCTGTCTCAACAATGAAGATCCTCAAACACAAACTTCATTCAGTTCATAAATCCCCTCAGTATCTAGACAGAAGCATTAAACCAAACTTTTCTCAAACGGTTTCACATTATTCACAAACAGCTTTTCTTTCCTGGTGTTCTCCATGTTGTTACCTTACACAAAAATGGAGCCTGTATAAATAAATTTACTTTTGACTTTACCTGTAAAACAGGAAGACAGTGTTGGGTGTGTAAAACACCTGCACAGGTGAATCAATGTTCAGAATTTCTGAATGTCCACATCTAATCCAAATACAAACACAAACATAGCTGTGAAAGAAAAAAAATTGTATGCAGGACCAAATACACATTATCCCTAATGATCACACAAAGGGTTAATGATCAGAGTGACAAAACAGGAAGTTCTCACAGATCTTTTAACCAGATGTACACTGCATTACCCTTTGCCGATTAAAGCAACGTCACATGAGCAGTGAAATAACTGAAACTTGAATATTAAAGGAATGTACTGGGTTCAATACAGCATGAGCTCTATTGACAGTATCTGTGTCCAGCTGTCGATTATCCCCGAGAATAATACTGACCCATCATGTAAAACACCAAAAGCCTGTTTGTAGTACTGTGTGTTCAAATAGCACATGAACACAAATACGTCATTATATTTCAACAAATTCTGCAGTAAAATGATATGATGTGAATAAAATCACAATGCAAATGATCCTCAGGAGTTGAATTATGACGTCTGGAAGAATCAAACATTTTTAACTAAGTTTTTTCAGATGTATTTTTTATATAGTAGCCTATATACAGTATATATGTATATTTCAGAAGTTTGATAAATAAATGTGTGTAGCATCTCCCCTCACATTCTCTGGTTTGAAATTAATTTAGAATATCTTATATTTTAGACGGAATATGGTCAGTTATTTTGTAACTTCTGCTGCTCTGTCAATGAAATTAGCTCCAAGAGGAGCCCAAATAGATGCGTGTCTTTGAGTAAACACATGACTGCAGTGATCGGTTCGTGAATCAGTGTGGTTGAACGAGTCGGTTGAATGAGACATCCAATGTAGAAAATACTACTGCACTGTGTTTTATATTATATTATATTATATTATATTATATTATATTATATTATATTATATTATATTATATTATATTATATATTGCATAGAACAGGTGTCACCAGACTGAGATATTTTGAGCACATCGGAACAGTGAATAATTTTCAACTTATTCAAAGTTACTCCAGTAGGTGGCAGGAACTTTGTGTTAATGAGCCATTCAACTGGTAAGAAATATCGTCCTATAATGCAAATGACCCATATATATATATATATATATATATATATATATATTAATGGGGTTATGTATGTGTCACCATTAACTGTAAAAAAAAAACAGTTTATCATGCACAGTAAAAGTTTTGCCCAATAGAAATGTTATTTTAAAAAATGCAGAGTGTGATTGTACTAGTAATTAATTAAAAACAAAATAATTTGTGCAGTTTGTAAATTAACATTTATTATATTATATTATATTATATTGTATTATATTTTATTATATTGTAACATTTATTAAAATTATATTAATTACACATAGATAGCATATAATGTGACAACTTGACATTTATAACATTCCAAATTCAACCATTCATCATAGTTCAAAGTTCTTATAAAAAAATAAAAAAAGAAGGATTTTCTGATTATAAATCATGGAAGCTACACAATAAAAATTCATTTTTAGAGCACAGAAGACGTGCCCTAACTGAAGATTCACCCATATAGGTTATAATGTCTATAAATGTTTAATTTCCAACTGTCCTACTAATCATCAGCACTCCACATGTTTACAAATGATGACCCTTTTCACTTGCACTGATGAGAAGAATACTGGCGCCAGGCCTCAAATCCACCTCCCACCCATTCTCCATGACCTCTAATTATGTCATGTGAAAAGAGCCGTGTCCCATTGAAAACCTCGTTTAATCAAACCCCATTATTTCCGCTCGCTTCCCGTATTATCCCCTTTGAGGAATGCGTCATCCCCATCAGCCTCTTAACTTCAGCCTGCGCCGTGTGGAGGTAACAAAATAATAGATTATGCAATTAATTGAGTCGTTGGAGGCTTGATTGTTGATTGGCTTGTGGAATATGTTTTCAGTCAGTTCATGAGGAGGCATTTTTAAAAGATGATCTTGAGGAAAAACTTTACGCATTCATACAATTTTGAAAGTTTCAGGCCTGGATGACATGTCGCCCTGGCAGTTTTTAGCTTTAGTCAAACACAACTTTATTTATTAAAGCATCTAACCTACTAAAAAAACCCTGTGAACTGAACGTGAGATAATAAAACGGATTTTAGACACAACAGACTGACCCACATTCAAAGCATGAGAGTGGAGAAACAGCATATTCCCCCTCAGCCTGGCGAACAAAGCTTTTCGCGGTGGATGAACTGCTGCTTTCCCATGATTCCTTTGTGCCAGTCCAGCCGAACGCATGCCTAGCCACAACCCAGCCGCCCGTCTGCCAAGATGTGCAGCGGTCAGTGGCTGCTCGCTCTCTAATCCTCACGCTGAACTCATCCTGGCCTGCGGGAAACAGCTCTAATTGGGGATTTTCTCCATCATTAACCTTGATGAGCAGCCTTCCCACCCTTGATCACTGCTAGGTTCAGCCACAGTACGAATATGTTTTTTGTAGAACTTTAATATATGGTGTTGCCATCATTAACTAAACTCTTCTGAGTGTTATGTGGTTGCTAGGTTGTTCAAGTTTTTTTGTAGAAATACAGTATATGGTTCTTGGTTGTTCTTGGTGTTTACCAATTTTGCATTATTTGATAAATAAGTGACTAATTACGCTAATTACTTTTTACGTTACATTTTCTCATATGGGCTGGTCTTGCTTATTTGTTTTTTTTTTTAACGAAAAAATCCAAAGGTTATAATTTTGGGAACTGTAAACTGTGCCTTTTTGCACCAAAAGTGAAGTTAATAAGCATAAGGTTGAAGGAATAAGGTTGAAGGCACTTCACTCCTGATTTCTCTCAACACGGGGAAATGGAAAGTAAAGTATCTTGCATTATGTATTTGAAAAGAAACGCAGATGTTTTGTTGTGAATTTAAAAGTAATGCATTACTTTACTAGTTACTTGGAAAAGTAATCTGATTACATAAATTGTGTAGTTTGTAATGCGTTACCACCAACATTGGTTCATATGGATTAGCAAATGTTTTTGGAGTGCTTTATATCAAGTTAGGGTGTGCTGGGTGGTTGTTTACTTCCCCTCAGCTTGTGTCACACCCCTTTGCATTTTTCCCAGCACATGATTTTTGGGGCCCCAGATGGCCCCCGTAGTGTCCCATCTGTCCGAGAGCATTGCTCACACATCATGAATACAGTCGAGCACCAGGCACTCTGAACATGTGCCTGAACAGCAGCGTCAGGAGGCAATTAGGGAACAGCGGCCCCCGAGGCCAATGCCCCCTCCAGGGGCCAGGCTGATTGACTGGAACCTCATCTTCCTAACAGGCTGGCTCGGCGCCATGGGTCAGGGGAAACAGAGACAGGAGGGGGTTAGGAAATCGACAGTCTTTCCTATAGTTCAACCACAACCTTCCCAGTAATGGACGAGTCGACAGCAGATCACTGAGAAACTAGATTCGTTTATTTTTCAGGAACGTTTGTGGACATTCATTTCTCTGCTTGATTCAAAGGTAACTGTAAAAACGTCTAGGACACATTATAAACATGAGAACCACATTTGTACGTTTGAACAAAAACATCATTCACTCATTTTAATTACTCATGATTGTCATATTGCTGTCTAAGTTTGGCTTTGCAATTATTCAAACTGTGTAAGTCATCTAAACATAGATTCAGACTGTAAACTAACATTGGCCCAAAGGGCATCATGAAAGAAATGTGGGAAGTAACATTAAATAAAAAACAACTGGCTCATACAGTTTAATCAACTGTATATATTATAACATCTACAAACTCTTCATCCCTGACATCCTTATACAGCTAATCTTAAAACATTATTAGTAAGCATAGTTTGTTCAAATGAATAATTCAGTGAATCTGAAAGTTTAATACCTTTCCTGACAGGACTCAAAATGTCTAACTTTGTTAGTCAAACACACCTACACATGATTTATTGCTACAAAAACCCTGGCAACACGAACTGAGTGAGTTTCCTTTTAAAAATAAGCAGCGAATCCCACTTGTGTGTTTGTGGGACATGACAGTGGTCGTTTGAAGCCAGGTCTGTTTTGAAGGTTTATTGTTCTGTGAGTCATCATAAAATGGGACTTAAAGCACAATGATGGTGTTTTTTTCTTAAAAACCTTCTGATTTG
Organism: Carassius auratus; assembly: GCF_003368295.1. NCBI lineage: Eukaryota > Metazoa > Chordata > Actinopteri > Cypriniformes > Cyprinidae > Carassius > Carassius auratus. The sequence continues at coordinate 5,521 of NW_020528775.1, forward strand.
TTTGGAGTCTTAAAGTGACAGTCTCTGACAGTCTTTCCCTATAAAAAGCTGAAACAAAAAGATCAGACCTTGATCAAGTATCCCAAACAAAGGGGAGTCATTAAAGGGTGATGGTTTCCCCTTCTGCTCTTCTGCACGTACAGGAGATGGGTCTGCCAATAAACATTTGCCTCTAATGAACACTGAAGCATACAAACGTTCCCCCAAAACCAATCATTTCTGTCCCTTGTCCTTGCCTTTGTGATCAAACAGAGGGGTTTTGATCAAATCAGCTGCCTGTTTAAGAGGTCTTCTCTAACCACTGACCATATTTATCTTTTGTTTCAACCCAAAACATCTAGACCAGTCATTCAGGGGGAAGTGTGAATTTGCAGACAGAGGTCATGTCATGCAAAACACACCCAGTAACTCTGGTTTTAGAAATCCCTCCAACACCAATTAAACTTGTAAGGATAGTAAAGAAATAAACAGTGCCAGTGTGTGCCTTACAAATAAATATATGGAACAGAATGTTTTTCCTCATCCAAACTCATCAGTGGCTTGGAAGTTGTTTTTTTTTGTTGTTGTTGTTTGTTTGTTTTTACATCCAGTTGCAAAAAAAATAAATAAATGGCACACAATTCATTTAGCGCCTACATTTTGCTGGCCCAACTTTTTCTGACCTGGAGAATAAGATAACCATCCAATACAAGAAACATGATTCTTGAGTAACCTTCAGTGCCAATTAGTAACCAAGAAATATGAAGGCCCGAAGCTAAAGAGAGATGTACCCTGTCTTAGCACATGGGTGGCCAGGTTTTATCCATGGACTGGATGTGTTCCTTAGCTTTCATCCTCAGTGCGGTAATGCTTGAACTGCGCTGATCTACGTCCTCCAGAGGGTATCTGTCGGTGAAGGGTGGAGGGCATTGGTATGGAGGTGGCGCCATGGGCTGCATGCTTTGGGCCATGGATTGGGCTGGGCTAAGGAAACCATGATTGGCATAGCCGGCTTGTAGTCCTTGTGTAGGACCCATGAACCCTGGGATGCTGTGCACTGGAGTGGAACTGGAGAGAGGGGAGGGCAGCCAAGGATCAAGGGGCAGCGAGTTGTTCATGTGGCCCACGGTGGGGTGCATTGGCGGGCGGTTGAAGGAGAGCATGGGGGAGTCATGAAGCTTCATAGTGCTGGCATCTATTTTCTCCTGTCGCCTCCATTTGGCTCTGCGATTCTGGAACCAAACCTGGGCGAACACATACACCTCAAATAATCAATCTTTTATGGCAATCCAAAGTCAATAAGATAGTGTTTCACATAAAGCATCTGTGCTATCAAACTACTTGTTTTCCAAACTTACTGGGAAACAACCAAAGTTGGATTTAAGTCATGGATGATGTTTAGAAACGCTACGGAAAGGACCAGTTGAGATCAGCATGAACTCTGGTTAGTGCTGCTCTGTCTTTTCGATGAAGCTGCTTGAATATAGTGGCCTTGCAATATAAGCTGGCTCTTGTTTAAGGTGATCAATGAATGTGGCCTTGCTGGTTAAGAAGTTTAAGCAAGTTGTTGAGCAACCAGGTGAGGAGAAACCAGAACTCCAGCATCTCATGATAGGGACCAGTTTACCAGTACCCGAAAAGAGAGTGGTTTTATCAACACGGTATGATCTTCTCTGAAACTGACTTTTAATTTCACAAAGAGATTGAAACACACCTGTACTCGAACTTCAGGGAGGTTGATTTTCATGGCCAGCTCCTCTCGGCTGTAAACATCAGGGTAGTGGGACTTCTCGAAGGCTCGCTCAAGCTCGTGGAGCTGGTACGTAGTGAAGGTTGTGCGGTTGCGGCGGTGCTTTTTCTTGGGTTGCTCCGCATCGGCTGAATCTGGAGACTTGCTGTCACTTTCAATGGACTTCGGTAGATCGTCCAACTCCCCGTCACACTTATTGGAGAATATGTCAGAATCTAAAGCCACGGGTGACAGAAGAACAAAAGACATAACTTGAGAGTCCATGTTAGACAGACTTTAACATGAAGTTTCAATAGAACTAAACATATTGCAAGATCACACTCCAACTGGAGCAACCAGGGGTTGAGAGTCATATTCAAGGAAATTTCGGAATTGAACTAGCAACTTCGTTGTTACCAGACCTGATTCTCGACCATTAACACCACACAACCATTTCACATTGAAGTTAAGTTAAGAAGATGAATAATATGATCTCTGTTGCTTACAAATGGTAAATACGGACTGCATGTAATTCATTACTGATATGGTGTTTCCAAAACCGAGATTCTAATCCCATAATACTCCTGGCCAAAATCTCTTGTAACAAACAGGCTTGGACTAAAGCATTTTAATGTCACTGATGGTAGGCAGGGCTTTCACTGAGGGTTTCCCATCCCATAATCCAAGCAGAAACATATGTAGCCTGTTAATTCCCCTGATAGTTTCCTCATAAACCAGGCCCTAATCTACCTAAGGGCTTCGGTTGATTCTAACCCATGTCCTCAACATAAGGTTATGTTTCTAGGAAAAGCTTTACCTGGATAAACTGGAGAGACCTACTGGCAGTTGTCAAGCTAATTCAGTTAATTCCAATAAAATTCTGGTCATCGGGGCAAGTGGATTTGTGCAATGCACTCACAAGATGAGTTGATATACTCTTTAAGTTGTTGCTGTCCAATTGTAAACGAGCTCAGAACACATGCTAACTGCACAAGTAAACATTAACAATAGCTTCAATGTTATGTACATGCTAGACAGATAACTGTTAACATTAAATTGGCGATAGTATCGTGAAGCCCAACTACTAGAGCATGTTCCACATTTTCAGTGCTGAAAATCAACAGAAATCTACAAAAAATATTTAAAAATGTTAAATGTTTTACACATCGATAATAGCACTACACTTTTATTGGTTAGCTTTTTTAATTTAGTAATAAAATGCTACAGGTTGTACTAATAACTGAATGCTGCAGGTTAAGTCCCAGATAAGATCAACCAATGAACTGGACTGTGAAGTGAACCCTTATCATTACTGTGTCCTTGTAGACACTTCACTGCAGATTTAAGCTTCCTGCGGTGACTGTCCTTGCAATCAGCACACAGTAAGTTCACACTTTGGGAGAAGTGTATGCTAATGAACACAGACTTTCTGATTATCTGAATACAGTTCTCCATAGTGGAAATAAAATGCAAAATATCTCAATTTAGGTTTGTTAGAATGGCTAACACAGTAAACAATGCAAGAAAACACCTCACTTTGGCGACATTAGAAGTAAAGGCTTTAATGATCAGACAGGAACAAGCTAACACACAATAAACTGAACTCACACATTCAAGAGTCAATGCTGGTTCAAGGATCAGCACAACGCCTGTCATATTCAAGACATCCCTATATAAATGCTCAGACAGCTTGCTTCAAATGAGGACAATCGATCTCAAAGGCTCAAACCATTCAAAAGGATCTTGTCCCGTTTGAGTCAGAATAACAGAATGACTTGTCTCTTGTCATGGCTCTGGGTCATGCAAGACATTCTCTCATCACAGGACTAAGAAGCATAATGGATAATAAGCCCAATGGGGGGAAAAAAATAGCGCAGAATGGAAAAATGATTATGTCGGCATGCACAGTTGTGCAATCTTGTTTAAGATTGGAACAGATTACTGGAATTCCTCAAGGGGATGTGTCCCACTGCCAAATTATTTTCAGGTTTGAAAGGACCTTGAAAAGACATGAGAATGTGATCGCTCTATATATTTAGACATACTTTAGCCTGGCATATCACCTCTGCCAAAACATATCCCATAAACCAAGATCTTTTTATAATTGCAACACTTTCTCAGATAAAAAAAAAGAAAAAAATCAAGTCAAAATCAAAGTCTGAGACGTCAACCATTTCTCAAGATTCTTCCAAGACCAAATGATCTGAGCTATAATCCTAATGCATGTTAAACAGTCTTCTACATTTTCACTAAGGATTGTTAGGTGAAACAATTAGGCAACGTTGATGTCAACACCACAATGTAAGAACAACTTCTTAGCAAAACAATCATCCTCTTTAGGAGTGTCCATCTTTCTGCAATCCATAGTTTTATTTGAAACTACTGATGGCATTTTAACAGAATGTATCTAGGTAACTGTGCCATTGGTTTTGTAAGTTATGTAAAGTAGGCGTCAGACTTTCGTTTAGGTCTCTTAAGGTGACGCTCGATGCTAATGCCCTGGCGAGCTGCCATTGTTACCTTAAAATTGACAGGAGGGCTCAGCATAAGAACTTGGCCTGTGTGCCTCTGGGTTTTAGTAACAGTGTGTCTTAATGTCCTAAATAACCATCATATGAGGCTAGTTCAGGAGTAATTGCTAGAAACACTTGATATTTGACCTATGAAGAACTCACTGTGAAATGCAGGTTGCTTCGAACCATCCCTGAGGGGTGGCAGGTGCCCGTAGGGTTGTACCCGCTGTTCCCGCTTCCCTAGATCTCCAAGACTTTCATCTCCAACTTTGTGTGCTACATCATTGCCTCCAGGGTTGAGCAAAGGGTCCTGGTCCTTGCTGAAGCCCAGGATGACATCTATGCTGTGGACACGAGTGCCCACCGCTACGCCCCCTGCTTTGACCATCTCGTGGAAGTTACTGGGCGAAAGACAGTTGTCATCCACCATGTTCATAGTGTCCAGTGACAAATGCATTCGAATGCTGGGATGGAGCCGTACAAGGGAGAAATCCACGTGATCTGATGGAGGATTCCAAAACGGACAGGTTTTACCTGGTTGGAATCAACAAAGAGACTAAAATCAACAAGTGCATTAAATAATGTTTTAGAAGCCAAGTTCTTCATATTTCAGGTAAAAAAAAATCATCCCCAACTAATATACATAATTAATAAATACTCAAGCATATAGTGACACAATCTTTGTAAATACAATAAATCTTTGACATAAAAACAGACTAAAAGTCAGTGTACTAAAAAACTTCAGAACGATTTCTCAATTAGCATGAGCTTATTAGTGTCCTAATAAGGTCTCATGCATTAATACTTATAGTTTAATAAGCTAAGTAAGATCAAATAAGCTCTACTACTTACACTTTCTTTTTATCAACTTTTACAGATGATGTAAAAAAGTTAAAAAGGCAAATACATGCACAATTAGTATCACAGCATATAACTACACACAATATAATGTCTGCATTGTTAATGTTTCTCAGAAAGCCATAGGATCTTGGCATATGACAGACATTAACATAACATTTATATTTATAATATACTGATAATCTGACGAATGTGTAATACATACATAATTCAGATTTAAATAACATCTAAACCCCCAAAACATTGAAATAATGTAGATTGTTAAATATAAAAGTAAACGTAAATATTTATAAACAAATTATGTTCATTTTTGATTTATGTATTACCGTGTATATTATTAAACATAAAATATTATATTACCATATTATTTATTGAATGTTTTTATTATATCTATATGTATGTTTATAATTGCATATATAAATATTATAGCAATTATATATTTTATCATGTACATTATCAAAACACATGAATGACATATAATTGAAGAGTGCTTTGGGAGAAAGTTTCCTCAGCACAGATTGACCACAGCATGGGACATACCTCTGACACGAGATGCTCCGTGCTCTTTCTGTCTCCGGTCTGACCCGCATCCACCTGTTTCCCCCAGCAGCGGGTCACAAGCGGGTGATGAGCACGCCTCCGTCTGCTACTGTACGCCCCGAACGACCTCGACTGCTCTCACTTTAAGCATGAAAACATACACCAATGCACAGAAGTTCTCTCGTGGATTCTGCTGGACAGATAGCTGGTGTATAAGTGTGTGTGTGTCTCTTCAGAAGGGAAATAACAGCAGAGGATTACACAGGAGCTCATTCATCGGGACTCTTCCCCCTTAAGAATGATTGACAGACGGTTTCTGCTCAAGTAATTGCTCTAAATCGAGCTTGAATTCGCCACACAGGAGGGGGGCGACACTAATGAAGCCGTTTCTCCTTCCTCTTAGAAAATTCAGTTGTTTTAGTGACAATGGGATGAACTAAAAGTTTCAAAAAGTCTTTCCCCAGGAATCTGTTACTGACATAAATGCATAAAAATGTTTCCAAAGAGAAAGTTATTCGCCTTGAAAATTGATAGAGCCATTTTTAGAAATAAACAAATATTCAATCTTATATAAGAAAAATAAGTAAATAAATTATACATGTATAATCATTCCTTTTTCTTATGAATAATATTACATAAAACATTTATATATATATATATATATATATATATATATATATATATATATATATATATATATATATATATATATATATATATATATATATATATTTTTTTTTTTTTTACTTTTTTTTTTTTACTTTTTAACATGCTAAATAAATGTATAAATAATGTGATCAGATATTAATACAATTTACAATGATTATAAATTAAAAAAAAAATATATATATATATATATATATATATATCGAATATAAATATTTGCATATATTGACAAGATGACACAGTGCAAATTTTGGCGTGAACTGCACGCTTCACAGAAGGTCTCACAGTAAATACTCAATACTATCACCTGCGGAATAATTAGCCAAGTAAATAAAGCCAACAACATGAGCACAGACTCTTTTATAAACTCATTACAGAGTTAACCTAGGCATACTCACGAGAGATCGGCGCTTATTAAGAGATATGACCTCAGAACAAGATTAACTCATTAACGTTCAAAGGAATCCATGTAAACAATTTTATTGCTTCCATTAACACCACTATAGTAAATTACAACAGAGAACCTCAACACACACATGTGTGTGTACCAAATACAGAACAGACTATAATTTCTATTAAACATACAAAATAAACATTGATCTCATTAAGCGTCTCTGGCCTTTAGACATTTATTGTCTAATCTTGGTATCTTGGACTCAAACTTTGGGAGAAGCCTACTGTGCTTATTTAGTCAGTGTTAGTGTACAGTAGTGAGACAAGATATGACGAGTAAAGATGTGGTCTGAAATTTTGGTTAATGGACTGCATGAAATATGTCTTCAAAACAACCTCTTGGATCTCATTGAAATCTACAATCCCTTGGCTCAGCCAAACGTTACAGCCAGTGCAAGGGGCCAACACCAGCCAACCAGCCATGATATATCTCCAGCAAAGATTGACTTTAACCATATGTTTGCTTATATGTTGCCAAGTACAAAGGACAAAGTTGGAGATAGGAAGTACCTGGAAAGCTTGGAGTTTCATTGTATAGCTGCATCTCACGTGCATGAGTTCTCTGATGGCTCACGAGGCATTTGAGGATAATGGTAGTTCCTAGAAAGGAATGGGATTAAAGGGATCATTACGTAGATTTTTTATCATGGCTAACTGTTAGAACTCAACTGAGCACGTCCTTTTATGCATGTTTGTCAGCAGCAGGCTCTTGGCGCGTCTTCTTCTTCTTCTTGCATTATGGTGGATCACAGACTTATAAGTGCATTACCACCACCTATCTCTCAAATGGACCATTGACACTCAGTCTACAATCTCAATTAGGAGTGTCTGCGATCTGCCATAAAACAAGAAGACGATGACGCCTAGCGCCTGCTGCTGAGAACACGCTCAGGAGAGTTCTAACAGTTGGGACATTGCATGAATCAGAGGTGTAAAAAAATATATATATATAAATGTTTCTTGCACAGAATGATCATATTGTGTCTTTACACATCAATGTATTGTCATGAGCCGCAGGGTTTTATTTGGTTTTGTTTGTTTGTTTTATTGTGTGTTTTAGCCGTGACTTCCATTTACAGTGAAAGACTGCAACGGTTTGTGTTAAAAACCTTGGTTTGTGTTCTACTGAAGTAACAAATTCACCCTATGATGCCCTGGGGTCTTTTAAAGCTTGTCGGTAAATTGGACACAGTTTTTTTATTGGTAACATCGTTGCATATGCAACAGTATCAATACCATTTACAGACAAAGCATCATGAAATCTTTTACTTGCGGGACTCTCCATACAGTATATGCAAACTCTCCATTGCATTTTGCCTTGTAAGTTACAAAACAAAATGCTCCGAAAAAACATATTAATAAACCATCCACTTGTTACTTACACTGAGATCTTTCTGAAGTCTGTTCAGAGGCAATAACGCGCTGTTTAAATGCATCAAAGCAAATCTTCCTTCACTCTTCCATTTGTCCTTTTGTCAATAGATTCATTAATGTCAGAAAGAGAAGGTGCATCCCTTTAAGGCATATCACTCGGTGGCCATCTTTGAAACGCCTCTCAGGCATGCAAGTATCTCTTGGAACGTGGAAACATCAAATTCTCCAAACCTGTTCACTTAGCTTACGATTAAAATTTATATTTGAAATCACCAATGAACTCTGACAACTGTCTCGTAAATGTTTTTTCTTACATCTTAAAGATGTTCATCTTAAAGATGTCGATCAGATATGCTACAGTATCTGGGTATAATGAGGAGGACATTTTAAGCTATGAAACTTGCAGGATGTTTAATGGTATAAATACAGCTTATGTCACAAGATGAAGGCAAATTTGATTGGTTCTCATGTCATGACCCATTTAATCCATCTATACGTCCTCCAATCCTTCTACTTGTCATCAGGCTCCATTTATTTACAACATTTTAGCGTCACTTGGTTTTTCTTGGGGGGAAGCTAGTTAAACATGGACAGGGAGAACATGGCACTTGTCCAATGTTGAGTAATTTCTCCAAAGTAATGCTAAATTCCATTAATATACTCCATTTTTGAGAGAATATGTTCAATAAACATTTGTGGTTGGGAATGTCAAATCTTGGTCCAAACCACAACTAGACTTTTGGTCTTGGCCATAAGAGGTGATTTCATATCAATGATTCGAGTTCCCAGTTTGAGGTTTAATGGGACTGGGCGAGAGACAATTATTCAATCACGCTGATATATTTCCTGAAGCTAGGCGCTTGTTTCCTCATTACGTGAATTGAGTACAAATTGGCTCAGAAGTTTCAGCGCAGCTATCAAGAGGATTAGGTTTATCAGATGACAATGTAAAGTCCTCTGATCCTATTAGACGCAAAGCAGCTAACACAGAGGAGCCGTGTCAGCTCACCAGGGGGGAAGCAAGAAGAAAGACGAGAGGCAGAAAGCCAGCTGTTGTACCCAACATTTCATATATGGACAGTTTTTCATGAAATTCAGCTCATGACCATGACAACTAGCTTCACCCTTTGTGTGTATGACCATAACACAGCAAATGGACTTTTGAATCCTAAACTTAACCAAAATAAAGACCTGTTCACACCAAGGAGAAGTATAACAATAATGTTATTCACTTTCAGATGTTTTTATCTGTACAAAGCAACTTTTTTTGCTGCTTGATGTTGCAAACTGGCATTTATTACCATATAATTTGAGTGTATCGATTACCAACACATGGTTTGTAGCACCGACAGTTTTTACCATTTACTGCACTTTGTTAATATTCTCACTTTTTTTTTTTTAGACCAGAAGTCTCGCACATTCACAGAAACAGCTTACTTCTGCATTGAAATCTAGGGTGGATGGCAGTCGCTTTATCACATAACAAACTAGCTAAAGATGCTATTACGTAAACGCGCCATTTGTGTTTATGGCAACTCTTATTATGATACATTTATTTTTGCTATTAAAATGGAAGTTTGAGATAAAGTGATCAGTTTTCAGCTCATGGGATAGTTTAATTAATTTAAAGGGATAGTTCACCCCAATCACTCCCTCCTCAAGTTGTTCCAAGCCTGTATGAGTTTCTTTCTTCTCTTGAACTCCGAAGGAGAAATTTTGAGGAATGTGGGTAACTTACAGTTGTTGGTCCCCATTTACTTTCACAGTATGGGAAATATTATGGAAGTCAATAAGGACCAGAAACTGTTTAGTCACCAACATTCTTCAAAACATCTTTTATGTAAGATTTGGAACAAGTCGAGGGTGAGAGTTTGTTAGTAAGATATGATGTTAAACCTGCACCGATAAAACAATATTTGGCCTCAGCTGAATTTGCATGGCATGTCAGGAAGTGCATAGAAACCTGGAAATGGACGAATCCTGTTCAGAGGGACTGACACATGTTTATCCTGCAGTGTTGTCTCCCAGTTCTCCTGACATCTAGTAATCTGTAGATTAACGTGTAAGAGCCCTCTGTAAACCCAGTGAACTTACGACTGTGTGCAGTTTACCTGTACAGCAAATAACCAAACAAACATATGCTGGAATCAGATTCTCACACTCGTTTTCTGGACAATGATGCAGGTTGATCATGGGATTCCTGTTGGGAAGAGACGTAAAAACTCGCCAGTTTAATTTAATTAAATTAAATGCACTCTTTAACCTTATGCTAATTCAAACCAATGCAATTGCTAGCAGTCAGTTAAATAAGTGCAGTAAGACGCATCACATATGTAAATTGCTAAACTAATCGTTGTTGAGGTGGTTTTGTGATACGTAGCTCTTAGTCAAGCATCACTATTACAAGTTCTCATAGTTAGCATTAGTGACCGGATCAAACCCCTTACACTAAATATTGACCGTTGTGTAACTACTGTGCTCCAGACATGAATGATTCCTCAGATCTGCACAGCAATATGCAAAAAAAGAAAAACCACCCAGAACACCCGTGTGAGTGCATAGCAACTTTTGAATTGGTAAACATCACATCATTAGAAAAACTTGTTTGTTAGTTGTTGATTATAAACAGTTTTCAGAGGTGATTGCTGCATTAGGCTCCATGTTATGCCCTTAATTTGTCTTTATGGCCCTGTATGCCCCTGCAGGATCAAAAGACAGTTTACGCGCTTCGCAGCCCAGAAAGAACACGGTTAAACTTTCCTCCTTAACACTTAATCTGATACTCTTAACGTTGTTAAAGCTGATGTCCCTCAGGAGGCACTGACGTGCTTCTGACTTTAATCGGCTGGTTAGATGCCTCACCTGTCAGTCAAATGATCTCTCCTCCCCCTTATTCTAAAAGGGTCCACAGGCTCCTCCCACTCTGACATCACTGGCCAAATCTTTCCATGACTGAGAGAGCGATTACAGCACGGTGCACTTATACACAAAAATAAACACTTAAAGCAGACACTTAAAGATCTTTTCCACTCAACAGTTGTTCATAGTATAGGTGACAATAAGGCACTATAAATAAAAGTACAAAAATAGTATTTATCTTGACTATATTTTAAGTCTTCTGAAGCAGGCTATCTGCACTGAATGTTGTCTCATGAACATGAGGAATAGTAAAAATAAAAATAAATTAATTAAAATAACTATTATAAAAAAAAAAAAATTGACATAAATTGAAATTAAATTTAAATTGCCAAAAATTCAATGTCAAAACTCAAAATTATGAGATAAATGGTAATAAATTATGAAATCAATTGTGAAATTAATTATATATTAAACACTAAATCAACTATGAAAAATATCACAATTATGAAAAAAAGTTAAAATCAAAAGCCAAAATTATGACAAAACCAATTATGAGATAAAAAAAAGTCAAGATAATGAGACATGAATCTAAACTGACAAAAAAAACCCAATTATGAGATAAAAGGGATAACTATCAAATACAAAGTCAATTATGAGATAAAAAGGTAAAAAATTATGAAACACTGAAATTTAAGTCAAAATTGCCCTAATGATATATAGGATTAATTTATGACAAAAAAGTCAATATTTCATGAAAAGCCGGAATCAACAAAGTCATACTTACAGCATAAAAAGAGTAAACAGTAATAATTAGTCAAAAAAGTCAATTTTGAGATTAAAATGTCAAAATTAGGACAAAGACTATTTAGAGATAAAAAACTAAAATACTGCGAGTGATGATTATGACAAATCATGATAAGATTTGTTTTTTAAATCTAAATTGAATTGAAATAAAGTGTTTTAAATCTAAATTGACAAGCTGAAATAAAACAATAAGATAAAGTCAACATGATGGCATACTACAGTTAGTTGTAAATTATGACAACAAGTTGAAAATATGATTACAAATTTTGATTAAATGAAATAGTTAAAAATAAAATCTAAATTATAACAAGTCAAGGTTATGAAATAAACATTCGTTTTGTGTCAATAATTTCAACTAACGTACAATTTTGACTGTTTATCTCATAGTTATGACTTAGTAAAGCATTTTTTTCTTATGTGGCAGAAATGGGTCTCCATACTTAAGAGATCTTTGCTGGCAAGTATTTTCTGGATCGATATTCTCTGATTATATTTGGTCAAAACTGTGATTCACATTAGAGGTTTTGTTTTCCGCGTGAGACTGGAAGAAACCACTGCACGCACACAAACCATGAGCAGGAATGAGCAGAATGTGAATATATTTCCCTCATCTGCTCCTCAGTGTAGGTCTGAGAAATCATCTCCAGGAATTACACGTCATACTCTTTGAGGATTTATAAATCAGAAAACAATCTGCTGACCTTCTCATGGGTGACAGATAAACACCAATCCAGTGACATGGAAAAGGCCATAATCTGGATTGAGCAAATCAATGCAATGAACCTTTGGGAAATGATGTTTGGGCTCTTGCTAAGGTTTTCTGGGCGGTTGCTAGGTGGTTTCCTCCTGTCTGGCAGGAAAAGAGTCCTAAATCTTCTAATCTCTGTGATATTGTGGTCTCGATTTATTAAGCTTGGAGTCGCTGGACATATTTCTGGACAATTAGGGCAAAAATGAGCAGATACGTGTGCTAATCCCAAATAAACGAAAAGTAGAAAAAATCGGTTTCCTGATGTGTTTATTACTGTTGTGACACTGAATACATTTCTGAGTTGCATGTACAACGCAAGTAAGAAAGTCTCTTTTTTACAGGACCTTGTTGAAGACTGAAGCAGATAATAAAACACGTGCAATAATGAATTTCATCATTTGTGAGAAACCCGGGTCATGTTTCACACTAAGCAAAATAATTCACTTTTTTAAGCAAAATAATTATTATTACCATAATATAAAATAATAATAACCATGTTTCTGGACAGTTATTGTACTATTATATAATATTTGCATTTGCAATTATGGAATTCTTATGGAATTACGCAATTTCTATCAAATTTTTTTTTTATTTTTATTTTTTTATTGTACATGCAAAAGCGTTGTAATTTAGATTTTCTATATACTTATTAATATTTTAGTCATTGGTATGACAATTACTTTAATTACAATTAAGCAAATTTTTTCCAAAATTCACATTTGTATTTATTTTGATAATAAATAATAAATAAAAATGTGAAACAACAATAAATCCATGTATGCATACAATATACTGAGTAATATAGGTATTTCATCATGGCAGTATATGCTGTACTGTTTTAATATATACTGATTAAAATATTTTTGTATTATAATATTTAATTATTAATATCATGCCAATAAAATAAGAAAGGCTTTATTTCTTCCAAAACTAAAAACTGCTGGGAAATATTTTTAGGACCAAAATAATATTATTTTGATGACAATTAATCACCTTTTCTCCGAAAATTTACAATATATTTAATGCTATATGTGTGTATGTGTGTGTGTGTGTGTGTAAAACTGGTTTAAAAAAATCATACTTACTGAACGCCACTCACTGAATTAAACACAATGTAATGAGGTCACTGTAGCATACTGCTGCATAATACACTTTGCACATTTTTAAATAGTGTGCACTTAGTAGTAAGTTAGTACTGTTTCTTCTTTTATATCTTGTTCAAAAGCTGCTCTCTAGTGGTTTACTGAGAGAGCTACAATAATACAGTCCTCAGGAGTCACACATTAGTCATCGAGGATCCAGTTTATTCTTGAAACATTGGTAAGAAATTGTTCTTCTGCTACATTGCACTGTCACTTCTGCTAGAGATGCTTTGACCTTTTGTGATAGGTTTTGATTGTACTTTGTTTAATAAAAATGTACTTAATTTGATTTGACTTGTTTTACTACACTGTAATGTTAGTGTTCTGATTAAAACAGTGTAACTGGGGGCTCTCAAAACACTGCTTATGAACAATTTGTGAATTGTAAACTTTCATCTGAATACATTTAATAAATGTTTAATGAATAGCGTTGTCCACTTTGTTTCCAACTCCACTGTTACTGAACTGTAAAGTGAAAGTATTGTGTGATTTATTTTGCATTCAGTTTTCACTTAAATATATTTCATAATATCAAAGTTATTGTGAAACGTTGTGAACATGCCTAAACTCACTGGTTAAATCTTATGTGTCCTCCAGAAGTTTGCGCTCTGCAAGTGAACGACTCCTTGTGGTGCCATCCCAAAGAAGTTCACAATCACCCTCACGGATCTTTTCCTGGACTGTGTCCAGCTGCTGGAATGACCTCCCAATCTCTTTACTCATTTTCAAGAAACATCTAAAGACTCATCTTTTTCACCAGCACTTAACCAGCTAATACTAGCACTTTTCCTTCTTTTCTTGCCTGTCTATGCATTCTTTACTAGACTAACTGAGACTTGTCATGGCACTTGTATACTGTTGTTGTTCTCTTGTTGACCTGACTGCTTCTATTGTTCTCATTTGTAAGTAGCTTTGGATAAAAGCGTCTGTTAAATGATTAAATGTAAATGTTTCTACAGGACGGTACAGAAAGTGCACAAGTGGGAGAGAGTGGAGGGGACGGCGTCAGAATGGACCTAGCGCTGGGACTCCTTCAAGGATCACCCGAAGCACAACCACACTATACGCACGAGGCTGTTGGTTCTAACATTTTAGAGTCTCCTTTGGTAGAAATCTCATTCTGCATTCCCCATGCCCTCTCTCACGCTGGGCCCTTGGAATTGTCCTAATCTTCCCTCCCCTTACAGCGGTCCTGGTTGAAGGTTCCCTTCTCAAACTGTGCAACACATTTTCACTGCACAAATGTACACATCTCTTGTCATGAGACACATTACTAAAACATGTTTTTTGACAGAAACTGGAGTTTTCCTCCAAAATAAAAGATCAACTGGTTTCAGTCATAAAGGTACAAGGGTTTTTCTTGCAAGTGCAGCAGAAATTATCCATTAATATGCCAAATTATTGTAGAAAAACCATTAAATATTATTGTATTTGGATTGTTCTACTACATGTTTTTATCAATACATCCATGCATATTCTGCATCATAAAGTTTGGGATTATTTTCATCTGTTTTATACAGTATGTTTCCAAAATAAAACTACTGTTTTACAGTTTTGAGCATGTGATGGTTTATTGAAGTTGATTGTAAAGGCATTGCTGTCAGTCATTTGATTGTTAGCCTTTATCATGTACTGTTGATCTAAATGCAAACTAGGATCTAATTGAACATACAAGTGTGTATTTATACATGGTGCCAGGTACGACAGTGAAACAACATCGTGTCATCAACGTTGAGTAACTTTTCAAAATCAACACCTCATTCAGCGTTAATCCAAGGTCTGCAGAACGACCATAATTCACCCGTGATGCAGGTAAGACGGTGAAACAGTGTCACGATTTCAATTTTGATCCAATTATCAAAATCGAGAGGTAATTCAACATTGATTCAAGCATGGTACCTGATGTTGTTTCAACGTTGAATCAAGGTTGAAATGCCGGCTGGGTACATACATACATACAGTACAGACCAAAAGTTTGGAAACATTACCATTTTTAATGTTTTTGAAAGAAGTTTCTTCTGTTCATCAATCCTGCATTTATTTGATCAAAAATACAGAAAAAACAGTAATATTGTGAAATATTATTATAACTTAAAATAATAGTTTTTTATTTGAATATACTTTAAAAAATAATTTATTCCTGTGACGCAAAGCTGAATTTTCAGCATCATTCCTCCAGCCTTCAGTGTCACATGTAACATCAGTCTATCACATGATCATTTAGAAATCATTCTAATATTCTGATTTATTATGAGTGTTGGAAACAGTTCTGCTGTCTAATATATTTGAATAAAAGGTTAAAAAGAACTGCATTTATTCAAAATAAAAAAGTTAAAATTCTAATATATATTCTAATAATATATTTTCTTTACTATCACTTTATCAATTTAACACATCCTTGCTGAATAAAAGTATTGATTTGATTTAAAAAGAAAAAATTACTGACCCCAAATTACTGATCAGTAGTATATATTGTTATTACAAAATATTTAGATTTTAAAAACATAGCTTTTTTTGTACTTTTTATTCAAAGTATCCTAAAAAAAAAAAGTATCACATGTTCTGAAAAAATATTAAGCTTTGATAATGAATCATCATATTAGAATAAATTCTAAAGGATCATGTGATAATGATCCTAAAAATTCAACTTTGCATCGAAATAAATAACAATTTAAAGTATAATAAACTTAAAAACAATTATTAAAAATTGTAATAATATATCACAATATTAATTTTTTCTGTATTTTTGATCAAATAAATGAGGCTTGATGACCAGAAGAAACTTCTTTCAAACACATTAAAAAATAGTAATGTTTCCAAACTTTTGGTCTGTACTGTACATATACATGGCATCCACCAATCCTACAATGCGTCGCTGCTGCAGGTTAGGCTGCACTTCAGTCAAAATTAATTAATTTTTTACTAATAACACGTACTGCCCAACACTGCACAAACTGACTCAAATGATTCGCGATCCCGCTATGAACTCGCGAACTGAGTCAAATGATTCGCGATCCCGCTATGAACTCTCGAACCGACTCAAATGATTCGCGATCCCGCTATGAACTCGCGAACCGACTCAAATGATTCGCGATCCCGCTATGAACTCGCGAACTGACTCAAATGATTCGCGATCCCGCTATGAACTCGCGAACTGAGTCAAATGATTCGCGATCCCGCTATGAACTCGCGAACTGACTCAAATGATTCGCGATCCCGCTATGAACTCGCGAACTGACTCAAATGATTCGCGATCCTGCTACAAACTCGCGAACTGAGTCAAATGATTCGCGATCCCGCTATGAACTCGCGAACTGACTCAAATGATTCGCGATCCCGCTATGAACTCGCGAACTGACTCAAATGATTCGCGATCCTGCTACAAACTCGCGAACTGACTCAAATGATTCACGATCCCGCTCTGAACTCCCGAACTGACTCAAATGATTCGCGATTGTCGTGTTTCTGTGAGTGAGGTGGAGCTCAGCTGCTGACCACTCATTCGGTCCCGAATTATTTAATATTTGCCTGTTAATTTTTTTTTTATTTTGAGCGAATTTGAGTCGTGACATGTCAAAGGAGAACAAAAGCTGTGAACACAAGAAGGGTCAGATGTGTTCTGCGAGGTCCTGCAACCATACTGGAAAAATGAGGTGAGAAAATCGCTATCTTTATTATCTTTTGAAAATAGTAAAGTGTAACCAGAGTTTACAAATGGGTAGCATAAAGGACATGTAACCTGCAGAAGATAAATAAATACCTGTGTTTGTATTTTGCATTGCTTTATCACAGATGGTTGAACCAGTTCACCAAATCGAACTGAATCGTTTGAAACGGTTCGCATCTCCAATAAGCATTAATCCACAAATTATTTAAGCTGTTAACTGTTTTAACGTGACTGACACTCCCTCTGAGTCAGAATAAACCAGTGTCCAGGGCACCATACAGACTTTATTAACAATGGCGCGGGAGGGGGGGGCTGTGGACTAACCTAATATTGTACTTAAAAACGTGAAAAAAAATAAAAATATATTCATCAGCAACACACCTGAACGCAAGGTCAAGCTTGGTGCACTTTAAATTGAGGTAAGAAATGGTTTTAAATCCCTTATACTGCCGCCGAGCATTTTAGCATTATTTATTTCTGTATGCTGTTGCCTATTCACCGTAGTCCTGTGGCTGAAGAGGCCTAGGCTAGCATAAGGCAGCACATCACTAAATAATAGTGAATAATTATTTAGTGAATATATATGACATATATACTTAATTGTTTTTTTTGTTGTTTGTTTTGTTTTTTTCATTTGTTTTTTTTTTTTTTCAGAAATGACCATCCCCGTTCTCAGTGGCGTTTTCT
The DNA here is from genome assembly GCF_003368295.1 of Carassius auratus. NCBI lineage: Eukaryota > Metazoa > Chordata > Actinopteri > Cypriniformes > Cyprinidae > Carassius > Carassius auratus. Next base: position 23,543 of record NW_020528775.1, read on the forward strand.
CCCTGAAGCCAAGGGAAGCCATCTCTTCCGACAATCACTATTATTGTAAATAAAAAAATATTTGACTTGTGACATGGCCTCTCATTTTTATGGATAAAATGAAATAAATGTAGAGTTTGTCATGCTTTGTTCCGATCAGAATAATGGGCGTTTACTAGCCGTTCTCAAGCGCACGACCGAATGTATAATTTTGCCACAAAAAAAAAAGGCTAAAGAAATGATTATGAATTTGTCAAAAAGAGCAAGGAGACATTTAATTGTTTATTAATAAAATGGAGTTTTCTGTGTCACTGCAAAGACGATGCGGACTCCCCATGAAGAAATGAGAGAGAGAAGAGAGAAATGCATCCGCCATCCGCCAGAGAGAAATGCACATTTCATATGGATTAGGCCTACATATTCAGAGAGTAGCCTATTTCTTTTCGTTTTGAATATTTTCGTTTAAAAGTAGACATTTTTATGCTTTCTATAATAGATAGCCTATATTTCTCAAAACTGTCTGTGAGGCACAAGCTGAGTTTCTGCGCCCTCCAGTTCACGTGCAATACAAGTGATGTGCCCGCACCTTATTACGTCTGCTAATATATTTGCTTGTTTATTAAATACAGGCAATGGGTTGATAAAATATTGATCAAAATTAAGATACAATTTATACAAAACGAAAATCTTTTAAACAGAGTCTTTCTACAAAACAAAACTCAATAAAGTGGTCAAAATCATGTCTTACCCACTCCATGTCTAATAGGCTATTGCGCATGATGTATCATATCTTTCTCATGCTGCATGCTCACTTTCATAATAAACATTGATTAAATAAATAAAAAAAAATTACATTAGCCTATAATATTTAAACAAATATGAAACCAAATATGTTTTCTTTAATGGTTATAACACATAGCCTAAACAGTACAGAGATTTTTTAAAATTATTGTTATTTATTTATTTTTATTAAACATCAAAGTACAAGTACATCAAGTACAATTTTTGTGTATAAAACAGTAACAATCACGCCAGGGGAGAAGACTAGTAGAGAAATTTAATGTCGTCAGTCACAACATAATGACGTCACATATTTTCCAACCCAGCCCTCAGTCCCCCCCCCCCCCGCGCCTGTTTATTAAAGAGTTTGGTGATTTTACATCCGAGTTAGTTCTGGCTGCAGATAAAGTCTTAATAGTTGGTGATTTTAATATCCATGTTGATAATGAAAAAGATGCATTGGGATCAGCATTTATAGACATTCTGAACTCTATTGGTGTTAGACAACACGTTTCAGGACCTACTCATTGTCGAAATCATACTCTAGATTTAATACTGTCACATGGAATTGATGTTGATAGTGTTGAAATTATTCAGCCAAGTGATGAGATCTCAGATCATTATTTAGTTCTGTGTAAACTTCATATAGCCAAAATTGTAAATTCTACTTCTTGTTACAAGTATCGAAGAACCATCACTTCTACCACAAAAGACTGCTTTTTAAGTTATCTTCCTGATGTATCCGAATTCCTTAGCATATCCAAAACCTCAGAACAACTTGATGATGTAACAGAAACTATTGACTCTCTCTTTTCGAGCATTTTAAAAACAGTTGCTCCTTTACGCTTAAGGAAGGTTAAGGAAAACAGTTTGACACCATGGTATAATGAGCATACTCGCACCCTAAAGAGAGCAGCCCGAAAAATGGAGCGCAGCTGGAGGAAAACAAAACTAGAGGTTTTCGTATTGCTTGGCGGGAAAGTAGCATATCCTATAGAAAAGCATTAAAAACTGCTAGATCTGATTCTTTTCTTCTCTTTTAGAAGAAAACAAACATAACCCCAGGTATTTATTCAATACAGTGGCTAAATTAATGAAAAATAAAGCCTCAACAAGTGTTGACATTTCCCAACACCACAACAGTAATGACTTTATGAACTACTTTACTTCTAAAATCGATACTAATAAAGATAAAATTGCAACCATTCAGCCGTCAGCTACAGTATCACATCAGACAGTGCACTATAGACCCCCTGAGGAACAGTTCCACTCATTCTCTACTATAGGAGAGGAAGAATTGTATAAACTTGTTAAATCATCTAAACCAACAACATGTATGTTAGACCCTATACCATCTAAGCTCCTAAAAGAGGTGCTTCCAGAAGTCATAGGTCCTCTTCTGACTATTATTAATTCCTCATTGTCATTAGGATATGTCCCCAAAACCTTCAAACTGGCTGTTATTAAGCCTCTCATAAAAAAGCCACAACTTGACCCCAGAGAACTTGTTAATTATAGACCAATCTTGAATCTCCCTTTTCTGTCCAAGATACTAGAAAATGTGGTATCCTCACAATTATATTCCTTCTTAGAGAAAAATGGTATATGTGAGGATTTCATAGTATCATAGTACTGAGACTGCTCTCCTTAGAGTTACAAATGATCTGCTCTTATCATCTGATCGTGGGTGTATCTCTCTATTAGTTTTATTGGATCTTAGTGCTGCGTTTGACACAATTGACCACAACATTGTTTTGCATAGACTTGAACACTTTGTTGGCTTCAGTGGAAGTGCATTAGCATGGTTTAAATCGTACTTATATGACCGCCATCAGTTCGTAGCAGTGAATGAAGATGTATCATATCGATCACAAGTGCAGTATGGAGTACCTCAAGGCTCAGTACTAGGGCCGCTACTCTTCACACTTTATATGTTACCCTTGGGAGATATCATCAGGAAACATGGTGTTAGCTTTCACTGTTATGCTGATGATACGCAGCTCTATATTTCCTCGCAGCCCGGTGAAACACACCAATTTGAAAAACTAAATGGAATGCATAGTCGATATAAAAAATTGGATGACGAGTAATTTCTTACTGCTAAATTCAGAAAAAACAGAGGTGTTAATCATAGGGCCTAAAAACTCTGCTTGTAATAACCTAGAACACTGTCTAAGACTTTGCTCTGTCAATTCTTCGTCATCAGTTAGGAACATAGGTGTGCTACTTGATCGCAATCTTTCCTTAGAAAGCCACGTTTCTAGCATTTGTAAAACTGCATTTTTCCATCTCAAAAATATATCTAAATTACGGCCTATGCTCTCAATGTCAAATGCAGAAATGTTAATCCATGCATTTATGACTTCAAGGTTAGATTATTGTAATGCTTTATTGGGTGGTTGTTCTGCACGCTTGGTAAACAAACTACAGCTAGTCCAAAATGCAGCAACTAGAGTTCTTACTAGAACCAGGAAGTATGACCATATTAGCCCGGTCCTGTCCACACTGCACTGGCTCCCTATCAAACATCGTATAGATTTTAAAATATTGCTTATTACTTATAAAGCCCTGAATGGTTTAGCACCTCAGTATTTGAATGAGCTCCTTTTACATTATACTCCTCTACGTCCGCTACGTTCTCAAAACTCAGGCAATTTGATAATACCTAGAATATCAAAATCAACTGCGGGCGGCAGATCCTTTTCCTATTTGGCGCCTAAACTCTGGAATAACCTACCTAACATTGTTCGGGAGGCCGACACACTCTTGCAGTTTAAATCTAGATTAAAGACCCATCTCTTTAACCTGGCATACACATAACATACTAATATGCTTTTAATATCCAAATCCGTTAAAGGATTTTTAGGCTGCATTAATTAGGTAAACCGGAACCGGAAACACTTCACATAACACCGTACTTTCTACATCATTAGAAGAATGGCATCTACGCTAATATTTGTCTGTTTCTCTCTTGTTCAGAGGTCACCGTAGCCACCAGATCCAGTTTGTATCCAGATCAGAGGGTCACTGCAGTCGCCCGGATCCAGTACGTATCCAGACCAGATGGTGGATCAGCACCTAGAAAGGACCTCCACTGCCCTGAAAGACAGCGGAGACCAGGACAACTAGAGCCCCAGATAGATCCCCTGTAAAGACCTTGTCTCAGAGGACCACCAGGACAAGACCACAGGAAACAGATGATTCTTCTGCACAATCTGACTTTGACCAGACGAAACCAGTAGTTCAATTCCAGGCTGCAGCAGAGGAGAACTGACCCCAAACTGAGCCTGGTTTCTCCCAAGGTTTTTTTCTCCATTCTGTCACCGATAGAGTTTCGGTTCCTTGCCGCTGTCGCCTCTGGCTTGCTTAGTTGGGGTCACTTCATCTACAGCGATATCATTGACTTGATTGCAAATAAAAACAGACACTATTTAAACTGAACAGAGATGACATAACTGAATTCAATGATGAACTGCCTTTAACTATCATTCTGCATTATTGACACACTGTTTTCCAAATGAATGTTGTTCAGTGCTTTGACGCAATGTATTTTGTTTAAAGCACTATATAAATAAAGGTGATTGATTGATTGATTGAATATTTTCAAAGTGTTTTCTGAAACATGTAAGTGCAAATGTCAGTACAATTTTAATGAATTAATGAAAATTAATTTAAAAATGAGGATTGTTTAAAGCAGTGGTTCTCACTTTCAGACCCTCTCTAGTGGTTACGCAGGTGAATCACTAAATTAAATAAATATTACAAGTAAATATATACAACAATAAATATTCTTATTAGAATAAAACTGCCTCATTTTTTAACTGTAGAGCTGTAGCTGAATAGTTTGGCCTACTACGCTGCTGAAATTTAATGTTGGTCGTTATGGTGGAACTTAATATTTAATAACAAATATTTTCTGAAGTGGTACTTGGTATAGAAAGTTTGAGAACCAATGGTTTAAAGACATGGTATAAAATGAAATCCTGCTTTTTAAGAACTTTTCAGTAAACCATTTCTTCATTCCCCTTGTGGAGTCATCGAGGATCCAGTTTATTCTTGAAACATTGGTAAGAATGTACACATCTCTTGTCATGAGACACATTACTAAAACATGTTTTTTGACAGAAACTGTAGTTTTCCTCCAAAACAAGAGATGAACTGGTTTCATTTATCCATTTAAATTATCCATTTATATGCCAAATTATTTTACAAAAACCTTTAAATATTATTGTATTTGGATTGTTCTACTACATGTTTTTAACAATACATCCATGCATATTCTGTATCATAAAGTTTGGGATTATTTTCATTTCAACGTTGATCCAATTTGCAAATTGAAAGGTAATTCAACGTTGATTCAACCGTGGTACCTGACGTTGTTTCAACGTTGAATCAACGTTGAAATGCTGGCTGGGGAGTCAAATGATTCACGAACCCGCTACGAAATCCCCAAACTGAGTCAAATGATTCGCGATCCCGCTATGAACTCCCGAACTGAGTCAAATGATTCGCGATCCCGCTATGAACTGAATCAAATGATTCGCGATCCAGCTGAACTGATAGAACCGATTGCGGGAAAGTTGTATAATTTGGCACACTGATAGAGGACATTACCAACATTAACTATAGCAAATTTGAAGTCTCTAGCTCCTACTCTCTAGCGCCACCACTTGTCCAAACTTTCAATGTTTGAATGCTAATAACTTTTGAACCGTAAGCCAGAAAATGGAAATTCTTTTTTCCTCTGAATCCTCCGAATGAAGCCCAACAATCGCAAGGTTTCGTTTTTTCGCTTTTTTCAATTATTCGAAAAACCTACTTTTTCGAACTCGTCCTAGACGGTTAGTCCGATTTTCACGAAAATTGGCTCAGACCATCTTCAGACAATGCTGGCTAAAAGTTATGGAATTCAAGTTGATTCGTCTAACCGTTCTCGAATAACACGTTAACAAATTTGACGAAAAGCATGCAAATATGCATGTGAGGCTATATCTCGGCAACGGTTTAGTGTATTGAGACCAAACTTGGTGTGTGTTATAACATGCATGACCTCAGACTACCTGCAGTGTTTCGACACAGCGCCACCTAGTGGTCAGGAGATATGAAAAATGCATATTTTGGCTTATAACTTCTGGATGGTTTGGCCAAAAATCACATCATGTGTCGGCCATTTTAGGCGTCGGCCATTTTGAATTATGATTTAAAATGCTGCATTTTTTGAATGCAGCATCGTATCGTTTCGCAAATAATTACAAAAATATTCGGCTAAATTTTTACATTCTATTAATATTTTAACCTTTCAACCCATTAAACCAATGGCAATATAAAAATGTAATAAAAAAATACCACTGTTACATCTAGTCATTGCCATTGAACATTTTTATTTTATGTCAACAGAACTAGTTTCCTATCAAAAAAGGTTTCAAAGGTTTTATTGTATTACAAGTGCGTGAAAATACAAATGAACCTGTTTTATTATTGTATCACACTATATTATCCTCCAGTTATATTTAGATTTATTATAAATATAATATATTTATTTGTGAACCCTCCATTTTTTTGTCTGTGTTGTTGTTGTCTCTGTGTACTGGAAGCTTATGTCACTAAAACAAATTCTTTGTATGCGTAAGAATACTTGCCAATAAAGCTCTTTCTGACTCTGATTCTGATTCTGAGTTAAAGCTGACATTTCAGTTATTTAATGCCTCTCCCCCACATTTGACAGAGGTAAAGTGCAGCCAATGAGGAGATTCTTAATGATGACATTCTGAATTTCTTGTTGTCTTGGAGAACTTGCATCATAAAGTAGCACTGCTTGTTTGGCCAATTCTAGTCTTGCAAATCCTGCAATGCTGAGCTGTGCAGCATCTGTTGGTTACTGCTGCTGTCTTTGGTACTCGGTTGCATCGGTTTTCGGATCACCAGTACACTGAACCGAAAACCGTTTCTTTCCGACGCGTCCGATTTGAGAACCGACAAACTGATGATATTGCGAATGCGTGTAATTTTTCAAGTATTTTGATAAACATCAGAAAGTGTGCTAAAATAACTTATATATATATATATATATATATATATATATATATATATATATATATATATATATATATATATATTTTTTTTTTTTTTTTTTTTTAAGATGCATGTTTCTAATCTGTATATTGTAGATTATGTATGGGCCAAAGGGATTTTCTGGGAAATTGGACAACAATTAAGACTCTAATGATTCCATGTTTAATAGGAATAAGGGATGATTTATGAAATATCTGTACTGTATTTGTAGTTAATAATGACACATTCACAAATTGAGTTTGTAGTAAACAGAACATGAACACGAGCAGCCTAGAGCAGCTGATGATACTGAACTGCAGCACGTGCCGGTTTTAACGATTCTCGTTTTCGAGTCAAGAATTGGTTGCATCGGTTTTCGGATCATCAGTAAACTGAAACGAAAACTTTTTTTCGGAGGCGTCCGATTCGAGAACTGAGGAGCTGATGATACTGTGCATGTGTGATTCAGCGTGAAGCCGACTGACTCACTGCGCGTCTGAACCGAACTGATTCTTTTGGTGTTTGATTCTGAACTGATACTGTGCTAGTGTTATGAGTGCGGGTAATCCGAGGGCTTTAATGAAGGGCAATCTGACGAAACGTTAATTCATTTAATAATAAATATATAGCAATGGATTATTTATGGTTTCTGCGCTGATGACACCTACTTTACTTTATATCTTCAAGACTTAAATCCTCGTATGCACATTATTGCAGTTACTGTATTTGGGTGTGTTGTTGCAAAACTTAATTGTAAACTTTTCATGATTATGAGGTTTTTAACTGACTGAAATTATGATTAGTGACTTTATATATTTGAATGTTTGATCGACATTGCCAATACCAGTCATTAAGTCAAGCGTAAAAGAACCAGTGAACCGTTTTTTTTTCAACCGGTTTATTGAATCAAACCGTCCGAAAGAACCGGTTCGCGGAAAAGAATCGAACTTCCCATCACTAATCCACATTGATATCCAGTGAGTGGTGCGTGTGTTTCGTCTGCAAGCGTGAGATGATATGCTACTGCTGCCTGCCGGTGTGGTGCAGTAAAATGACATAAAGGGAGACATTCATTAATTTATCATCTCAATTTTATGCTGGTTTTATTGTTACACACGCGGACTCGACTGTACTCGGAATATTTTCCGAGTCCAAAATGTTCAAGTCCGTGTCAAGTCCGAGTACAAATTCACCCGAGTGCGTGACAAGTCCGAGTTCATTCAAAATTGGACTCGAGTCCGGACTCGAGTCCGAGTCCAAGTTCGAGTACCCCAACTCTAGTGTCACATGTAACATCCAGTCTATCACATGATCATTTAGAAATCATTCTAATATTCTGATTTATTATGAGTGTTGGAAACAGTTCTGCTGTCTAATATATTTGAATAAAAGGTTAAAAAGAACTGAACTTTATTCAAAATAAAAAAGTTAAAATTCTAATATATATTCTAATAATGTATTTTCTTTACTATCACTATCAATTTAACACATCCTTGCTGAATAAAAGTATTGATTTTATTTAAAAAGAAAAAATTACTGACCCCAAATTACTGATCAGTAGTATATATTGTTATTACAAAATATTTAGATTTTAAAAACATAGCTTTTTTTTTGTACTTTTTATTCAAAGTATCCTAAAAAAAGTATCACATGTTCTGAAAAAATATTAAGCTTTGATAATGAATCATCATATTAGAATAAATTCTAAAGGATCATGTGATAATGATCCTAAAAATTCAGCTTTGCATCACAGAAATAAATGACAATTTAAAGTATAATAAATTTAAAAACAATTATTTTAAATTGTAATGATATATCACAATATTAAATTGTTTCTGTATTTTTGATCAAATAAATGAGGCTTGATGACCAGAAGAAACTTCTTTCACATAAAAAATAGTAATGTTTCCAAATTTTGGTCTGTACTGTACATATACATGGCATCCACCAATCCTACAATGCGTCGCTGCTGCAGGTTAGGCTGCACTTCAGTCAAAATTTATTAATTTTTTACTAATAACACGTTACTGCCCAACACTGCACAAACTGACTCAAATGATTCGCGATCCCGCTATGAACTCGCGAACTGAGTCAAATGATTCGCGATCCCGCTATGAACTCGCGAATTGACTCAAATGATTCGCGATCCCGCTACGAACTCGCGAAATGACTCAAATGATTCGCGATCCCGCTACGAACTCGCGAACTGACTCAAATGATTCGCGATCCCGCTACGAACTCGCGAACTGACTCAATTGATTCGCGATCCCGCTATGAACTCGCGAATTGACTCAAATGATTCGCGATCCCGCTACGAACTCGCGAAATGACTCAAATGATTCGCGATCCCGCTACGAACTCGCGAACTGACTCAAATGATTCGCGATCCCGCTATGAACTCGCGAACTGACTCAATTGATTCGCGATCCCGCTATGAACTCACGAACTGAGTCAAATGATTCGCGATCCCGCTACGAACTCGCGAACTGACTCAAATGATTCGCGATCCCGCTCTGAACTCGCGAACTGACTCAAATGATTCGCGATCCCGCTCTGAACTCCCGAACCGACTCAAATGATTCGCGATTGTCTGTTTCTGTGAGTGAGGCGGAGCTCAGCTGCTGCTCGTTATAAGGGACCACTCAGTCAGTCCAGAATAATTTAATATTTGCCTGTTAATTTTTTTTTATTTTGAGCGAATTTGAGTCGTGACATGTCAAAGGAGAACAAAAGCTGTGAACACAAGAAGGGTCAGATGTGTTCTGCGAGGTCCTGCAAACATACTGGAAAAATGAGGTAAGGAAATCGCTATCTTTATTATCTTTTGAAAATAGTAAAGTATAACCAGAGTTTACAAATGGGTAGCATAAAGGACATGTAACCTGCAGAAGATAAATAAACACCCGTGTGTGTATTTTGCATTGCTTTATCACAGATGATCAAGTTAGATGCTCACCTACTGTCTTGCTGGTAAGTTATGTGTTAATGTCTGTCTTTTAGAGATTTCTCCACATTTTCTTGATATGAATCCCATGCATTAGGTGTGTTATACATGTTTTTATTCTAATAATAGTTTCAAAGTGTTTTCTGAAACATGTAAGTGCAAATGTCGGTACAATTTTAATGAATTAATGAAAATGAATTTAAAAATGAGGATTGTTTAAAGCAGTGGTTCTCAGTGTCAGACCCTCTCTAGTGGTTACGCAGGTGAATCACTAAATTAAATATTAATGTTAATACATTTTAATTTAATCTTTGAGTAAGGCCTTTTTTTGTACATTTAAGTACAGTTAATGTACAGTAAAGTTATGCAACTTTTATTATAACACATTTTAATTTAAACTAAGTTTATTTACCTGTACGTAAGCACAGTGTAGTGTTAATGTTCAAACTGTATTTACCATGGTAAAGGGGCTGACAACAATAAATATTCTTATTAGAATAAAACTGCCTCATTTTTTAACGGTAGAGCTGTAGCTGAATAGTTTGGCCTACTACGCTGCTGAAATTTAATGTTGGTCATTATGGTGGAACTTAATATTTAATAACAAATATTTTCTGAAGTGGTACTTGGTATAGAAAGTTTGAGAACCAATGGTTTAAAGAAATGGTATAAAATGAAATCCTGCTTTTTAAGAACTTTTCAGTAAACCATTTCTTCTTTCCCCTTGTAGAGTCATCGAGGATCCAGTTTATTCTTGAAACATTGGTAAGAAATTGTTCTTCTGCTACATTGCACTGTCACTTCTGCTAGAGATGCTTTGACCTTTTGTGATAGGTTTTGATTGTACTTCGTTTAATAAAAATGTACTTAATTTGATATGACTTGTTTTACTACACTGTAATGTTAGTGTTCTGATTAAAACAGTGTAACTGGGGGCTCTGAAAACACTGCTTATGAATAATTTGTGAATTGTAAACTTTCATCTGAATACATTTAATAAATGTTTAATGAATAGTGTTGTCCACTTTGTTTCCAACTCCACTGTTACTGAACTGTAAAGTGAAAATATTGTGTGATTTATTTTGCATTCAGTTTTCAGTTAAATATATTTCACAATATCAAAGTTATTGTGAAACGTTGTGAACATGCCTAAACTCACTGGTTAAATCTTATGTGTCCTCCAGAAGTTTGCGCTCTGCAAGTGAACGACTCCTTGTGGTGCCATCCCAAAGAAGTTCACAATCACCCTCACGGATCTTTTCCTGGACTGTGTCCAGCTGCTGGAATGACCTCCCAATCTCTTTACTCATTTTCAAGAAACATCTAAAGACTCATCTTTTTCACCAGCACTTAACCAGCTAATACTAGCACTTTTCCTTCTTTTCTTGCCTGTCTATGCGTTCTTTACTAGACTAACTGAGACTTGTCATGGCACTTGTATACTGTTGTTTCTCTCTTGTTGAACTGCTTCTATTGTTCTCATGTGTAAGTAGCTTTGGATAAAAGCGTCTGTTAAATGATTAAATGTAAATGTTTCTACAGGACGGTACAGAAAGTGCACAAGTGGGAGCGAGTGGAGGGGACGGCGTCAGAATGGACCTAGCGCTGGGACTCCTTCAAGGATCACCCGAAGCACAACCACACTATATGCACGAGGCTGTTGGTTCTAACATTTTAGAGTCTCCTTTGGTAGAAATCTCATTCTGCATTCCCCATGCCCTCTCTCACGCTGGGCCCTTGGAATTGTCCTAATCTTCCCTCCCCTTACAGCGGTCCTGGTTGAAGGTTCCCTTCTCAAACTGTGCAACACATTTTCACTGCACAAATGTACACATCTCTTGTCATGAGACACATTACTAAAACATGTTTTTTGACAGAAACTGGAGTTTTCCTCCAAAATAAAAGATCAACTGGTTTCAGTCATAAAGGTACAAGGGTTTTTCTTGCAAGTGCCGCAGAAATTATCCATTTATATGCCAAATTATTGTAGAAAAACCATTAAATATTATTGTATTTGGATTGTTCTACTACATGTTTTTAACAATACATCCATGCATATTCTGCATCATAAAGTTTGGGATTATTTTCATCTGTTTTATACAGTATGTTTCCAAAATAAAACTACTATTTTACAGTTTTGAGCACGTGATAGTTTATTGAAGTTGATTGTAAAGGCATTGCTGCCAGTCATTTGATTGTTAGTCTTTATCATGTACTGTTGATCTAAATGCAAACTAGGATCTAATTGAACATACAAGTGTGTATTTATACATGGTGCCAGGTACGACGGTGAAACAACGTCGTGTTATCAACGTTGAGTAACTTTTCAAAATCAACACCTCATTCAGCATTAATCCAAGGTCTGCAGAACGACCATAATTCACCCGTGATGCAGGTAAGACGGTGAAACAGTGTCGCGATTTCAACATTGATCCAATTATCAAAATCGAGAGGTAATTCAACGTTGATTCAAGCATGGTACCTGATGTTGTTTCAACGTTGAATCAAGGTTGAAATGCCGGCTGGGTACATACATACATACAGTACAGACCAAAAGTTTGGAAACATTACCATTTTTAATGTTTTTGAAAGAAGTTTCTTCTGTTCATCAATCCTGCATTTATTTGATCAAAAATACAGAAAAAACAGTAATATTGTGAAATATTATTATAACTTAAAATAATAGTTTTTTATTTGAATATACTTTAAAAAATAATTTATTCCTGTGACGCAAAGCTGAATTTTCAGCATCATTCCTCCAGCCTTCAGTGTCACATGTAACATCAGTCGATCACATGATCATTTAGAAATCATTCTAATATTCTGATTTATTATGAGTGTTGGAAACAGTTCTGCTGTCTAATATATTTGAATAAAAGGTTAAAAAGAACTGCATTTATTCAAAATAAAAAAGTTAAAATTCTAATATATATTCTAATAATATATTTTCTTTACTATCACTTTATCAATTTAACACATCCTTGCTGAATAAAAGTATTGATTTGATTTAAAAAGAAAAAATTACTGACCCCAAATTACTGATCAGTAGTATATATTGTTATTACAAAATATTTATATTTTAAAAACATAGCTTTTTTGTACTTTTTATTCAAAGTATCCTAAAAAAAAAAGTATCACATGTTCTGAAAAAATATTAAGCTTTGATAATGAATCATCATATTAGAATAAATTCTAAAGGATCATGTGATAATGATCCTAAAAATTCAACTTTGCATCGGAAATAAATAACCATTTAAAGTATAATAAACTTAAAAACAATTATTTAAAATTGTAATAATATATCACAATATTAAATTTTTTCTGTATTTTTGATCGAATAAATGAGGCTTGATGACCAGAAGAAACTTCTTTCAAACACATAAAAAAATAGTAATGTTTCCAAACTTTTGGTCTGTACTGTACATATACATGGCATCCACCAATCCTACAATGCGTCGCTGCTGCAAGTTAGGCTGCACTTCAGTCAAAATTAATTAATTTTTTACTAATAACACGTTACTGCCCAACACTGGACAAACTGACTCAAATGATTCGCGATCCCGCTATGAACTCTCGAACCGACTCAAATGATTCGCGATCCCGCTATGAAATTGCGAACCGACTCAAATGTTTCGCGATCCCGCTATGAACTCGCGAACTGACTCAAATGATTCGCGATCCCGCTATGAACTCGCGAACTGAGTCAAATGATTCGCGATCCCGCTATGAACTCGCGAACTGAGTCAAATGATTCGCGATCCCGCTATGAACTCGCGAACTGACTCAAATGATTCGCGATCCCGCTATGAACTCGCGAACTGACTCAAATGATTCGCGATCCCGCTATGAACTCGCGAACTGACTCAAATGATTCGCGATCCCGCTATGAACTCGCGAACTGACTCAAATGATTCGCGATCCCGCTATGAACTCGCGAACTGAGTCAAATGATTCGCGATCCCGCTATGAACTCGCAAACTGACTCAAATGATTCGCGATCCCGCTCTGAACTCCCGAACCGACTCAAATGATTCGCGATTGTCTGTTTCTGTGAGTGAGGCGGAGCTCAGCTGCTGCTCGTTATAACGGACCACTCATTCGGTCCAGAATAATTTAATATTTGCCTGTTCATTTTTTTTTTTTTTTGAGCGAATTTGAGTCGTGACATGTCAAAGGAGAACAAAAGCTGTGGACACAAGAAGGGTCAGATGTGTTCTGCGAGGTCCTGCAAACATACTGGAAAAATGAGGTAAGGAAATCGCTATCTTTATTATCTTTTGAAAATAGTAAAGTATAACCAGAGTTTACAAATGGGTAGCATAAAGGACATGTAACCTGCAGAAGATAAATAAATACCGTGTGTGTATTTTGCATTGCTTTATCACAGATGATCAAGTTAGATGCTCACCTACTGTCTTGCTGGTAAGTTATGTGTTAATGTCTGTCTTTTAGAGATTTCTCCACATTTTCTTGATATGAATCCCATGCATTAGGTGTGTTATACATGTTTTTATTCTAATAATAGTTTCAAAGTGTTTTCTGAAACATGTAAGTGCAAATGTCGGTACAATTTTAATGAATTAATGAAAATGAATTTAAAAATGAGGAATGTTTAAAGCAGTGGTTCTCAGTGTCAGACCCTCTCTAGTGGTTACGCAGGTGAATCACTAAATTAAATATTAATGTTAATACATTTTAATTTAATCTTTGAGTAAGGCCTTTTTTTTACATTTAAGTACAGTTAATGTACAGTAAAGTTATGCAACTTTTATTATAACACATTTTAATTTAAACTAAGTTTATTTACCTGTACGTAAGCACAGTGTAGTGTTAATGTTCAAACTGTTTTTACCATGGTAAAGTGGCTGATTCTTATTAGAATAAAACTGCCTCATTTTTTAACGGTAGAGCTGTAGCTGAATAGTTTGGCCTACTACGCTGCTGAAATTTAATGTTGGTAATTATGGTGGAACTTAATATTTAATAACAAATATTTTCTGAAGTGGTACTTGGTATAGAAAGTTTGAGAACCAATGGTTTAAAGAAATGGTATAAAATGAAATCCTGCTTTTTATGAACTTTTCAGTAAACCATTTCTTCTTTCCCCTTGTAGAGTCATCGAGGATCCAGTTTATTCTTGAAACATTGGTAAGAAATTGTTCTTCTGCTACATTGCACTGTCACTTCTGCTAGAGATGCTTTGACCTTTTGTGATAGGTTTTGATTGTACTTCGTTTAATAAAAATGTACTTAATTTGATTTGACTTGTTTTACTACACTGTAATGTTAGTGTTCTGATTAAAACAGTGTAACTGGGGGCTCTGAAAACACTGCTTATGAACAATTTGTGAATTGTAAACTTTCATCTGAATACATTTAATAAATGTTTAATGAATAGTGTTATCCACTTTGTTTCCAACTCCACTGTTACTGAACTGTAAAGTGAAAATATTGTGTGATTTATTTTGCATTCAGTTTTCAATTAAATATATTTCACAATATCAAAGTTATTGTGAAACGTTGTGAACATACCTAAACTCACTGGTTAAATCTTATGTGTCCTCCAGAAGTTTGCGCTCTGCAAGTGAACGACTCCTTGTGGTGCCATCCCAAAGAAGTTCACAATCACCCTCACGGATCTTTTCCTGGACTGTGTCCAGCTGCTGGAATGACCTCCCAATCTCTTTACTCATTTTCAAGAAACATCTAAAGACTCATCTTTTTCACCAGCACTTAACCAGCTAATACTAGCACTTTTCCTTCTTTTCTTGCCTGTCTATGCATTCTTTACTAGACTAACTGAGACTTGTCATGGCACTTGTATACTGTTGTTGTTCTCTTGTTGAACTGCTTCTATTGTTCTCATTTGTAAGTAGCTTTGGATAAAAGCGTCTGTTAAATGATTAAATGTAAATGTTTCTACAGGACGGTACAGAAAGTGCACAAGTGGGAGCGAGTGGAGGGGACGGCGTCAGAATGGACCTAGCGCTGGGACTGTTTCAAGGATCACCCGAAGCACAACCACACTATACGCACGAGGCTGTTGGTTCTAACATTTTAGAGTCTCCTTTGGTAGAAATCTCATTCTGCATTCCCCATGCCCTCTCTCACGCTGGGCCCTTGGAATTGTCCTAATCTTCCCTCCCCTTACAGCGGTCCTGGTTGAAGGTTCCCTTCTCAAACTGTGCAACACATTTTCACTGCACAAATGTACACATCTCTTGTCATGAGACACATTACTAAAACATGTTTTTTTGACAGAAACTGTAGTTTTCCTACATAATAAAAGATCAACTGGTTTCAGACATAAAGGTACAAGGGTTTCTCTGGCAAGTGCCGCAGAAATTATCCATTAATATGGCAAATTATTTTACAAAAACCTTTAAATATTATTGTATTTGGATTGTTCTACTACATGTTTTTAACAATACATCCATGCATATTCTGCATCATAAAGTTTGGGATTATTTTCATCTGTTTTATACAGTATGTTTCCAAAATAAAACTGCTGTTTTACAGTTTTGAGCATGTGATAGTTTATTGAAGTTGATTGTAAAGGCATTGCTGTCAGTCATTTGATTGTTAGCCTTTATCATGTACTGTTGATCTAAATGCAAACTAGGATCTAATTGAACATACAAGTGTGTATTTATACATGGTGCCAGGTACGACGGTGAAACAACGTCGTGTTATCAACGTTGATTAACTTTTCAAAATCAACACCTCATTCAGCATTAATCCAAGGTCTGCAGAACGACCATAATTCAACGTTGAATCGACGTTGAAATGCCGACTGGGGAGTCAAATGATTCGCGATCCCGCTATGAACTCCCGAACTGAGTCAAATGATTCGCGATCCAGCTGAACTGACTCAAGTGATTCGCGAACGCGCTACGAACTCCCGAACTGAGTCAACTGATTCACGAACCCGCAACGAACTCCCGAACTGAGTCAACTGATTCACAAACCCGCTACGAACTCCCAAACTGAGTCAAAGGTTTTGCGATCCCGCTATGAACTGACACAAATGATTCGCGAACCCGCTATGAACTCCCGAACTGAGTCAGATGATTCACGAACCCGCAACGAACTCCCGAACTGAGTCAACTGATTCACGAACCCGCTACGAACTCCCGAACTGAGTCAAATGATTCGCGATCCCGCTATGAACTGACTCAAATGATTCACGAACCCGCTATGAACTCCCGAACTGAGTCAAATGATTCGCGATCCCGCTATGAACTGACTCAAATGATTCACGAACCCGCTATGAACTCCCGAACTGAGTCAAATGATTCACGAACCCGCTACGAACTCCCAAGCTGAGTCAAAGATTTTGCGATCCCGCTATGAACTGACTCAAATGATTCGCGAACCCGCTATGAACTCCCAAATGAGTCAAATGATTCGCGATCCCGCTACGAACTCCCGAACTGACTCAAATGATTCGCGATTGTCGTGTTTCTGTGAGTGAGGCAGCTAACTGTGAGCTCAGCTGCTGCTCGTTATAACTGACCACTCAGTCGGTCCCAAATTATTTAATATTTGCCTGTTAATTTGTTTTATTTTGAGCGAATTTGAGTCGTGACATGTCAAAGGAGAACAAAAGCTGTGAACACAAGAAGGGTCAGATGTGTTCTGCGAGGTCCTGCAAACATACTGGCAAAATGAGGTAAAAAAATCGCTATCTTTATTATCTTTTAAAAATAGTAAAGTATAACCAGAGTTTACAAATGGGTAGCATAAATGACATGTTACCTGCAGAAGATAAATAAATACCGTCTGTGTATTTTGCATTGCTTTATCACAGATGATCAAGTTAGATGCTCACCTACTGTCTTGCTGGTAAGTTATGTGTTAATGTCTGTCTTTTAGAGATTTTTCCACATTTTCCTGATATGAATCCCATGCATTAGGTGTGTTATACATGTTTTTATTCTAATAATAGTTTTAAAGTGTTTTCTGAAACATGTAAGTGTAAATGTTGGTACAATTTTAATGAATTAATGAAAATGAATTTAAAAATGAGGATTGTTTAAAGCAGTGGTTCTCAGTGTCAGACCCTCTCTAGTGGTTACGCAGGTGAATCACTAAATTAAATATTAATGTTAATACATTTTAATTTAATCTTTGAGTAAGGCTTTTTTGTACATTTAAGTACAGTTAATGTACAGTAAAGTTATGTAACTTTTATTATAACACATTTTAATTTAAACTAAGTTTATTTACCTGTACGTAAGCACAGTGTAGTGTTAATGTTCAAACTGTTTTTACCATGGTAAAGGGGCTGATTCTTATTAGAATAAAACTGCCTCCTTTTTTAACGGTAGAGCTGTAGCTGAATAGTTTGGCCTACTACGCTGCTGAAATTTAATGTTGGTCATTATGGTGGAACTTAATATTTAATAACAAATATTTTCTGAAGTGGTACTTGGTATAAAAAGTTTGAGAACCAATGGTTTAAAGAAATGGTATAAAATGAAATCCTGCTTTTTAAGAACTTTTCAGTAAACCATTTCTTCTTTCCCCTTTTAGAGTCATCGAGGATCCAGTTTATTCTTGAAACATTGGTAAGAAATTGTTCTTCTGCTACATTGCACTGTCACTTCTGCTAGAGATGCTTTGACCTTTTGTGATAGGTTTTGATTGTACGCCGTTTAATAAAAATGTACTTAATTTGATTTGACTTGTTTTACTACACTGTAAAGTTAGTGTTCTGATTAAAACAGTGTAACTGGGGGCTCTGAAAACACTGCTTATGAACAATTTGTGAATTGTAAACTTTCATCTGAATACATTTAATAAATGTTTAATGAATAGTGTTGTCCACTTTGTTTCCAACTCCACTGTTACTGAACTGTAAAGTGAAAATATTGTGTGATTTATTTTGCATTCAGTTTTCAGTTAAATATATTTCACAATATCAAAGTTATTGTGAAACGTTGTGAACATACCTAAACTCACTGGTTAAATCTTATGTGTCCTCCAGAAGTTTGCGCTCTGCAAGTGAACGACTCCTTGTGGTGCCATCCCAAAGAAGTTCACAATCACCCTCACGGATCTTTTCCTGGACTGTGTCCAGCTGCTGGAATGACCTCCCAATCTCTTTACTCATTTTCAAGAAACATCTAAAGACTCATCTTTTTCACCAGCACTTAACCAGCTAATACTAGCACTTTTCCTTCTTTTCTTGCCTGTCTATGCATTCTTTACTAGACTAACTGAGACTTGTCATGGCACTTGTATACTGTTGTTTCTCTCTTGTTGAACTGCTTCTATTGTTCTCATTTGTAAGTAGCTTTGGATAAAAGCGTCTGTTAAATGATTAAATGTAAATGTTTATACAGGACGGTACAGAAAGTGCACAAGTGGGAGCGAGTGGAGGGGACGGCGTCAGAATGGACCTAGCGCTGGGACTGTTTCAAGGATCACCCGAAGCACAACCACACTATACGCACGAGGCTGTTGGTTCTAACATTTTAGAGTCTCCTTTGGTAGAAATCTCATTCTGCATTCCCCATGCCCTCTCTCACGCTGGGCCCTTGGAATTGTCCTAATCTTCCCTCCCCTTACAGCGGTCCTGGTTGAAGGTTCCCTTCTCAAACTGTGCAACACATTTTCACTGCACAAATGTACACATCTCTTGTCATGAGACACATTACTAAAACATGTTTTTTGACAGAAACTGTAGTTTTCCTCCAAAATAAAAGATCAACTAGTTTCAGACATAAAGGTACAAGGGTTTCTCTTGCAAGTGCCGCAGAAATTATCCATTAATATGCCAAATTATTTTACAAAAACCTTTAAATATCATTGTATTTGGATTGATCTACTACATGTTTTTAACAATAAATCCATGCATATTCTGCATCATAAAGTTTGGGATTATTTTCATCTGTTTTATACAGTATGTTTCCAAAATAAAACTGCTGTTTTACAGTTTTGAGCATGTGATAGTTTATTGAAGTTGATTGTAAAGGCATTGCTGCCAGTCATTTGATTGTTAGCCTTTATCATGTACTGTTGATCTAAATGCAAACTAGGATCTAATTGAACATACAAGTGTGTATTTATACATGGTGCCAGGTACGAAGGTGAAACAACGTCGTGTTATCAACGTTGATAACCTTTTAAAATCAACACCTCATTCAGCATTAATCCAAGGTCTGCAGAACGACCATAATTCAATGTTGAATCGACGTTGAAATGCCGACTGGGGAGTCAAATGATTCGCGATCCAGCTGAACTGACTCAAATGATTCGCGAACGCGCTACGAACTCCCGAACTGAGTCAACTGATTCACGAACCCGCTACGAACTCCCGAACTGAGTCAAATGATTCGCGATCCCGCTATGAACTGACTCAAATGATTCACGAACCCGCTATGAACTCCCGAACTGAGTCAGATGATTCACGAACCCGCAACGAACTCCCGAACTGAGTCAAATGATTCACGAACCCGCTACGAACTCCCAAACTGAGTCAAAGGTTTTGCGATCCCGCTATGAACTGACACAAATGATTCGCGAACCCGCTACGAACTCCCGAACTGAGTCAAATGATTCGCGATCCCGCTATGAACTGACTCAAATGATTCACGAACCCGCTATGAACTCCCGAACTGACTCAAATGATTCGCGAACCCGCTACGAACTCCCGAACTGACTCAAATGATTCGCGAACTCGCTATGAACTCCCGAACTGACTCATGAATCGCGACCCCGCTATGAACTCCCGAACTGACTCAAATGATTCGCGAACCCGCTACGAACTCCCGAACTGACTCAAATGATTCGCGAACCCGCTACGAACTCCTGAACTGACTCAATTGATTTGCGACCCCGCTATGAACTCCCGAACTGACTCAAATAATTCGCGATTGTCGTCTTTCTGTGAGTGAGGCAGCTAACTGTGAACTGCTGCTCGTTATAACTGACTGCTCGCTTGGTCCCGATCCTGATCTACAGTGTTACTCTTTATTTGGGAGATTGGGTTAAGGAAAAGTGCTTCACTTACTGTTCCAGATCCAACGATTGTCAAGATGTCTCCTTTGTGATACACTGCTTCACCTGCTTAGGAATGCAATGCTGTTTTTTGGTGAAACACTGAGCTCCTGCCGTCCAGTTCCTCTGGAGTAATAATAAAAGAGCTGTAAGAAAAGTTAAGGTGTGAAAACTTCTGGAGGTGTCAGCTGATGTAGAGCACAATGTCTCTCTTACCAACGCCTTGGGTTTTTTATTGAGCACCGGACATCTGAAGAGCTTCAGACCTTCAACCTGATGGAGAAACTGTGGTAAAAAGCACTTAAGAAATGATTTAGCATGTTATAGCCATGTTAAATGGTGTACTTCATCTTAATTAGGTTTCTAAAAATGTTAAGAGAAAAAAGCCCAGAAAGTCATTCCAAATCCCAAAAACCCAGATTTTTGTCACTGCAGAGGTGATTAAAATAGTGAGAAATGGCCCAAAAAAAGTCCTGAAAATATCTGAAAATTAAAAAAGTGATACATTAATTCGATATTTAATAGCAATAATTAATATCAAGTTATATAGCCACTTTAAAATACGACAAAATGTAACCAAAAATGGCCCAAATTCATTAAAAAAAAACAATAAACACATGAATTAAATAATTACACTGAAAGAAAAAAAGGTTTTAAATGGTAAAAATGGTGATTAGTGAAGAAAGAAAAGGCCCGTAAAACCTCAATGCATATAAATTGAAAAATATATAATATAAATTAATATTACTCCAAATTGGCAAATCCTGAACACGTGTGCTAATAAAAATAATAATAATGATAACAATAGTCACACCATAAACCTTGACTGCGAAATGTTGTCATTTCATAAATTAAAAAATGTGTACAAAAATGTAATCTAAATGAGTAAATAAATAAAAACCCACATTCAAAATTTTAATTTTGCATAACCCCTTGACTGTAAAAAAGCTAAACATTTTATTCAAAATGTAAAAAAAGAACAAAAAAAAAAAAACACACTGCTTACCACTTACAGTACCTGCCTAAAAAAGCCAAAAGGCAACTGAAATTAAGAAAATGTACATATATATATAAATGTATAGATTTGGCTTCAACTCGAGTCAAAACAGACTTAATCTGACCGTTTTCTCCGTTTATTAGTTAAGCAGCACTACACAGATATTCCAACTGAAAAAAAGATCACACTAGAATTATTCACAGTCCTACAAAACGAGAACAAGACACTCAGCAGGAACATTTAAAAACACCGGGAAATGATTGCATTATACATAAAAACAGGTGGCAGAACGCAAATCCAGGTGATAGATGAAGAATCAATTCAATATACTAACAGCAATCTTTCTAGCAAACTGTGCATCTCTCGTTAGATTTGACTTTTATATAAAAATGTAAGAATAGAGAGGTATTATATTATATTGCAACATGAAGAACCGTAAATTCACCTCCTCGTTCACGTTTCAAGTACTTTTAATCTTTACCGCAGGCACGTGTGAAGAACCACAGACTTTAGGTTGTGTTTTCGTGTTGTTCACTAGAGAACAACTGCTCCATACCCTGTCGAAACGCCAGCTTCTCAACCTCAAATGAGCGATTATTCAGTATGCAAATAAAAATAATGATTGCAGAGAAGTCTAGTTTTTTTTTCTTCTTTGTCGGTTACAGATCTGACGCCTAAAAGTGTATAAATCCAGTGTCAGGTTAATAAACAACCACACAAAGCTGAATCGTGTCGCTTTTAACAGCTTATTAGTCAATACTAATAACTACTTATTTAAAAAAAAAAAAAAAAAATTAAGATACACAGTAGAGAAACAAATTTTGCATACATATTTAATACATGATAATATTATATAGAATAGTATTCATATTTATAAATATATCTAAATATTTTGTGTTTTATACAGTGGGATCCAAAATCTGTGACTTTTCATTTTTCCAAAAAAAGAAAGAAAAAAAGAATAAAAAATTAAATCTTCTCCAAAACCATTTGAAAGCAATGACCATCTGTTAATTCATTCAGATTCAATAAATTACCTTAATTTCACGGGAAAATAAAAAATATTACATATTTCTTATTAATTGTAAATTTTATAATGTTCATTTGACGTTTTTCAAAAGAATAAAAGACATTTATTTCCATCTTAAAATGCCTGGAAAATAAATATATATCTAAAAAAAAATTATCAACGTGGACTCACGAGTTTTGGGCCCCACTGTGTAAAAAAAAAAAAAAAACGGTTGTATATATTTATATATTTAAATATATGTAAACATAAAAAAGACTGGCCTGTGTCGGGATAATTAAAGCTTTTAATTAAGTGCCATTAATGTGTCAAAGTGCCTAACAGAGCTAATGTGATGTAACTTTTTATTAAATGCCGGTCATCATCTGATTCGCTGAAAAAGTGATGCGACTGCCTATCTTCAGCTCAGATGTAAGAGACACAATGCATTATAAAAGGAGAACAACTTAGTTTTTTTCATTTATAGTGCTTTTGAAGAACGGAACCATCGAGTGCTGTATTTTTTCCCCTTTGAGTGATATTTATAAATTTCTAAAGACATGACAGCTTGTGTAGATTAGGCAGACGTCTCAAGGGTCGTGAGAATCGTCTTTTTTATCCTTCTTTCCGTAGGCTTCTCCCTCGCCGGAGTCGCGTCGTCTCTTGCGATTTCGGGCTCCGGTCTTTGAGACCAGCAGTGAGCCCATGCCCAGGACGTTATGGATCTGACGGAAAGCCAACAGTCGTAGCGCGTGCTGAAAAACAAGGACACGCTGCTTTCAGAACAGCACGGATCACGCTAACGGAAATGTTGGCTAGGCTAGCCTTGTTTAGTACCTGGGCACTAGCGGTCACGTCCTCCCGAGCTTGTTTCATCATGTTTCCCAGAGCGTCAGTTTGACCTTTCTCACATGGGTCAAGAAGACCTGGACCATCTGAGGAGTGGACAAAAGTTTCAATCATATAAATGTAAATGTAGACAGGTTACGAAACGTTTTGCGAAAGATGCATTTGTCAACATAAGACGCAAATCTAAAACTATCTAAAAATAGTTTTTGTTAAGTGAAAAAAGCTGAAATAAAACAAAATATAAAATGTTACGTTTAAAATGTAAGTGAAAATTAGAAATGTTGCTTTGGCAACTAACTGAAATTAAGTAAGTTTAAGAATTAAAACTAAATGTGGAACAATAATTTTTTTTTTTTAAATGTAAAAAAAAATTAAATAAATAATGAAATGACAAAACACAAAATTGCTTCGTCTTATCCCAGTGTTGTTATTCCTAACGTTTTTGACTATTAAAAATTAAGCTTAAAAAAAAAAATGTAATATTAGATTAAATTATTTCGCCAAGGCAACATTTCAACTTTCATTTATGTTGTTTTAATTAAATTTAGGGACTAAAATGAGTAAGAATACAAAAAAAAAAACATTAAATATAAACAGAAATATTTAAAAACTAAGTCTAAAATGGCAAAAGCACATTCAATTATTGCATCCTAGTCCAGCCTTGTTATTGTTAACTAAAACAGGTTCCACTGCAATGAAGCTGAAATAAAATTAAATCTAAATATTATATGGAAAAAAAAATAGTAAGCTAAAATTAGAAAAGTTGGCTAGAAACTATTTAAAATAAAAACTACTAAAAGTAATACTAAAATTACTCCAACTGAAATAAAAATTAAAGCTGAATCGAAATGTTTATAAAAATGGAAACTAATAAAAATCTGTGAAAATAAGCACAAAACAAAATTACTGTCATATCTCCGCATTGTTGCAAATGTTAAATATTGTTAACTATTAGAAATAATTTGTTAATGGAAATAAATATTAAACAAAAACAACATTTCGATGAACGATTTTAAATTTATTAGAAAAGAGGCATTTTTCTTAAAGTACAGTAAGTTTAAAGTTTAAAGAAATGTTGCCTTGACAACTTAAAGTTAAGATGAAGTACTAAAATTACTAAAACCTAAAAATCTATTAAAGCTAAATAGAAATATTTAGAAAAATAATAACTTATAAAAATTACAAAAGCACGTAACAAAATTACTAGGATTTAAAATAAAATAAAGAACTATAATAGTATATAAATATTAGTGCCGCCAAAAAATAAAATCACATCCAAAAAAGTTTTTGTTTACATAATATTTGTTTGGGTACGTTGTATAATTCGTAATTAAAAGTATAAAATATAACATATATATATATATAAAAATTAAACTAAGACTGTTCAGACCTGGCAGGAGAATCCCGGTGGCGATGCATTCGAGGACTCTTCGTAGAGCTTCTGCAGGACTGAGTGGACCTGATGCACTGCTAATGGCTTTTTCCACAAGCAGCTCCATGGCCTTTGCGAAAGAAAACACAAGTTAATATGACTGTGACTGGCTAAAGCAAAAGACACTGTTAGCAAACAAAGCTAACTGACCCAGTCGGGCATCTTTCCCCAGGTAGGTATGCGCTGACACAGATCCCGCAGAACCCGAATAATGATGACGCAAGACTGAAGACCATTCGCCCGAGCCTGTGGACGAAACTCATTAATACACAACAATCACAGCTGCAAAAACAACAGCAATTCAGTTAACAACACAAATGTAAATGCTAGATGATAATGCTAATGCTACTGCTACTAAAATTATTTGACGGTTGAGTCTAAGATCAAAACCATACTCTAAGCAAGTTCGCAAACAATCAGCCTTTGTACTGCAAGTGCACAATTCCATTGTTAACGCTTCACAACAAATTATTTTGATAGTTAGCTAGCTAACTACGAAGCTTATAATATTACAAAACGATCTGAATTTGTATTGTATATTTTTTAAGTTATATTTATCGAAACAGAATGTGTCATTTAACAGTTCAGAGGGTTTTTTTAATTGAATATTGAACATTTGAAATGTAACAACTGAGTTTTATAGTATTTATGGATTTTCAAAAAGCTAATTATTTGTTCTGAAATCTCAGACTGCGAATATCAAATATTCTAGAATATATTCTAGAATTCAATACGCAGAATTTCAGATCGTACAGAACGTAGGTCAGAGGTTATCCACAGGGAAGAGTAGATGATCACCAAAAAGTCAAACGATCTGAATTTCTGCGTATTTTCAAAAACATTTTAAATGTTCAATATTCAAGTTAATATGCAACATAATATTCAGTTTTGATAAATGCCACTTGTCAACAATTCAAATTTATACAATACAAATTCAAACAGTTTTGTAGCTATTTTTTTAAAGTCAAATTTGTGCTTAAATAATACTTAAATGTTTTTTTGTATACTTTTTGCTAGTAGCTTGAAGAGCAACAACTAATTTTTCAGATTTCTTTTATTCATGTCTAACTCAACTATGTTAAAATTAGTGCTAGGCAATGATTAATCGCAATTAATCGCATCCTAAATATACGTTTGTTTACATAACATGTATTTACTTTACTTATGGATAAAACCCATTAAAACGCGACAATTATGGCAAACAACAGTTAATATAAACTATAAATGCTAACTGAAAAATGCTAATGCTAATATGTTACTAAAATTAAATAACAAGTCTAAGACCAAAAGCATACTCGAACAGAGAAATACGTGAACACAGTTTCACTGTACATGCTTAACTACAACTTATTATTCAAGTAATTAGCTAAACTGACTGTAGAAAACTGAGTCTAGAAGAAAAAAAAAAGTTTGTTAATGACCACTATAGTGCCCCTTGTGGCAATACTGAAAATAAGATGCAGTAGTATTACTTTATTAATCGTATTCTGACATTTAGAAACTTGAATACGAATGAAATAAACCTTGCATTGATAGAGGTGCGACTTGTCGGTAGCTAAATTATGTTTTCTAAATAACTTTTTTTTTTTTAGGTATCAAGCCAATTTAGTGTTGAAATAAAAAAAAAACCTTCAAAAAATTCACTATATTCGAGCTACTTTTCGCTAGTAACTGTAGAATAGCTACTACTACTCAGAAAGATTTTTTTTAACGTTGTCTTATGTAACAATGCTACACTTTAACAATGTGACCATGTTAAATTATGAGTTGCTTGAAGCATAGCAAAATATAATTACAAAGGAGCTTCTCCAACACTTTTCACAAGGTTACAGATAACGTGTTTCCTGCCACGTGAAACCTATCCTAAATTAGATATTGTAAACTTTTTTTTTTTTTTTACCTGAAACCATTTAGCATGTCGCAGGGCCGCTAAATACTCTAGGCACTTAGTCCTGCTGAGAACATCTGGAGGATCTTTCTCTGAGGCTGCAAGGGCACATGTAGGAAACAATTTCAATTGTATTTAATCATTGAGAAATCGTAAGAAAAAGCAAGTAGATCTTGTTGATATAAAATTATTGCTGATTAAATTACAGTTTTTACGGGATTTGTGGCAATAGGCTGTGTTAATGTGATCATTACAACACACGTCAAAACAAAGTGACAACACTGAAATGTCACAAGACGAGGGGTTTTCCGCACATCCAGGTTCCTAAAAAAATTGTTGCAATGTTATGCAAAAATTTAAAATATTATTGCTTCGGTCTGTTAATGCATGATTAACAAACCCAAACAAGGCAAGTGTGGAGAACCACTTTGGTTTTTTGCTTATTTGAAAGAAATAGAATTGAGAATATCGTTAATATAATTAATAAACAATGACCTGAGGGAACAAGTCGGAATTTCAGAGGCTTTTGAGATCGCTGTTCAGAAACTTCAGGATGAGAGGACAAAATAACTAATAGGCCACATGGAGGATGATAAAATCTATTTTCTCAAACGTTAAATAATAATAAAACTGTAGTTTAGGTTTTGTCATATTTACAGACACAAAACACCAAAATGTTGCTGATATCACGCAAACTATTGTGAAACTAATCGTACATTCTCAGCCCCAAAATAATATTTTGCCCATATATTTGATAGGAGTGACAAACGTATTTTACAACTAAAGTTCTCTATTAAGAGCTTGTTACCAAGCAATTGTTGTTTTTAACTAGGGATGCACCGGTTGACCAGCCATAAATCGGAACCGGGCGGTTTTTGGTCTTTTTTCGGCCATTTTTCCGGTGTGTTTGCGTGCACAGACTACATTGTAATGGTTCGCTATGTCATTTGTGTGGAAGAGTATTTCGAAATCTGTGCGCAGGACACAGGAAGCCGATCAGTACTGGAAATGCAGAGCTACATGTCTGAGGCACAGATAGCAGGAAGCAATCAGCCGTTGTTGTACTGGCGCACAAATAAGAGTCTTTCCTGCGCACTGAAGCTACGCGAGCCTATACTGTACCGGTCCGCACCCTGAACACGAGTAGACCGTGAAGAGAAGTTCAGCTCAACTTCTCACGTGTTGGATGAGAAACGAAACAGACTAAACTGACTAAACCTAAAAAGGGTAACGAACATCATTGACAGGCGACTGCACTGCTACGTGTCACTGTTTAGAATGGGAATTTTCTCATTATTTACAAGTAGTTGAAAACATTATTTGTGTTTAGATATTGTTAGAAATCAGCTGGACAAAATGTATAACACTAGCCTAGTGGTTTTTGGATATTTAACTGCAAATATCTTACAAATTTTTCTGTACATTTAAAAATAAATGTGATTGTCACCCCCAAGACTTTACATCATTCACCGCCGAATTTATACGCACGTGAACAACTTGACCTGAAAAAAAGTTTGTGGTCAAAGCTAAAGATCTCTCTCATCCTGAGTTGCTCATGTATCTTACAACACAACTTGTACAATACTGCGCCACAGTGGTAAAGAAAGGTCAGAGATCCTGTTTTTGATTCCTTAAAACGCTTTCAAAAAGCAATGCAAAACCGAACAAGGGCAAATAACGGACTGAACCAAAAGAAGAAAAAAACAAACACAAAGAAAATGAAAGAGGGGGGAGAGAAATGAACAGGAAAGCCAATTCACTGATGGAAAATTCAATTCTGTATGGAAATATCCGTACTTTTTGTGAACCAAGGTAACACATATAGTGCTGCTGAGGGAAAGCACGGGTTCTCTAACCTTTCTCCATGTTGGGGACGGGGTCTTCGCGCATCACTGGCGAGGTAAGAGAGATGGTGACCTGCATTTTTGGTTCCTTGCTTGAAAAAATGACGATGTTGGCTTCCTCAGGGTGTACCTGCACCTCATACTGATCTTCAGAAAAGGTCTGCCGGTTAAAAGGACACTTTGCATTACTACAGAGGAGACGGTGGGGGTCAATACAGGGGGCTTAATTTGTCCCTTATAATCCCAGTGGTAATCGCCACACTCAAATGGCTGGATAATGCAAGGGTTAATGATATATAATGCATATGTGAATGAAGTACACGCCCCAGTCTCTCTCTGTAGGTGTCATAACCAGGCAGTGGAACTAAAGATCAGTTAAAGATACACGGGCCACAACAGCAGCAGAAGGAGCAAAGTCAAAGCTCATTTATCCGCAGTTA
The DNA here is from genome assembly GCF_003368295.1 of Carassius auratus. Classification (NCBI taxonomy): domain Eukaryota; kingdom Metazoa; phylum Chordata; class Actinopteri; order Cypriniformes; family Cyprinidae; genus Carassius; species Carassius auratus. The sequence continues at coordinate 52,757 of NW_020528775.1, forward strand.
TTTTGAATTATATTTTAGGTGGATCACACAATAAACCACCAGAAACATGTCTGGGTCATATTTCATCCCAATTAAAACCAAATGTATATTTTGCATAAAGTAAACGATGCATATTTTTTAAATTTTTCATGACATTTTGAACACTTTCCTTACTCAGTCATTACCGCAATGCACAACCATCTCAATCTCATTACTTGTAATGTGAAAAACAATCAAATAATAATAAATCTGTATGTTACTGATTGCATCAAGTATATGTTTAAGATTTAACAATATTTTCATGACACTTAGCACATTTTCCCCATGCATTGAGTCATTACCGCAATGCACAACGATCTCAATCTAATGAGGTTTTGTGCTCCATTAATGAGATTTTAGGAAATACTTTTAATAGTCATGAAAATAATTTCAAAAAATACATTATTTAATATAATTATTTTAAAAAAAATTATTGAACTGCGATTAAAACTTTTATATTTTTTATGTAATTTTATGCACGTTACAGTAATGAGTTTTTTTAACCCTCATGAAAATAAAGGTTTTTTGTTTTGTTTTTTTGTAGCATTACAGTAAAGACAATTTAGCAATGTTAACTTAATGGGCTTACAAATACACTTCAATTGCTTTATGCAAAATATAAATCATTTTCATTTCAAGTATAAATAAGTTTGAATAAGTAAATATTATACGTAAAAAAAATTATTATTAACATTTTTGATCCAGGTGTGAAATATGACTTGGACATTTCTTAGTGAGATTCACGCACATGACAGCCAAGCGTAAACGTAAAACCACACACCCAGCTACAAGTTGCTGTATAAATCTATATATAATCTTGCCATGACACCTGGGACCATGTGATTTCTCTTGTGGGCCATTTCCATCACGTAGCAGCCACACAAAGGGAAATTAGGTGATAAAACCACAAGTGCAAAGATATAAACAGGTGAGAAGTTAAAGTTTTTAGCAGCTTCGACAAAAACAATTATTTTCCATGCATAGCAACTAAATAAAAACACCAGCTTACCGCTAGTTGTTTGGGCAGTTGCTCCGCAATGGTTCTCAATAGAGAGGCGGTGGGTTTCTTGGCCGCTAGCAGGATGAGCTGGACATTGCGATCGCCGCGCAGCAGGAGACCTTTAGCCAGGATCCCCACACGCATGACTCCTTTAAGAACACGTGCCTGAGACTCTGACCTGTTTAAGAAAAGCACGTAAATCCACACTCCTTCGCACTGCTGTTCCAGAGCATGAAGAGAAAGCCAGCTAGTGGGAGTCCTCACTGTTTGTCCGCCGCGTCATCGTCCACAGCACACGCCTCTTTCTCCAGCAGCGAATCAGACACCAGTTTGAGAGCGCGCTCAGAATGCGACACGATTCGCTGGACGGCCTGAAGCTCCTCCTCCACGGGGTAGATGGCCGAGTGCTTGGCCATGACGTGGCGGTCGTCGGGCGAATCGGGACGCCGCACGGGCTACAGATAAATGGGAGGATTGTTGGTCAGATTTGGTCTGGGCAGTTTTTGTTTGAAATGTCATCGTGTGTATTTACCGAAAGGGACGGCAGGGGCATGCTGGGATGGCCCATGAGAGGGGGCGGGGCCATTCGGTGCCTCATGTCCACCCAGTATAGCTGCTCCTCCTCCATTCTCCTCCAGTACATGTCCTCCTCGTACCTCCTGAGGGACGACACACTGAAAAGTTACAAATCATGCCATCGTAACCCACACGCTCCTCATTCAGTGTAACAAAATGAGAATTATTATATACAACATTAGAAAAATATGTACAAAATAGTAGAAAACACTGATAAAATAATTGACTCTACATTTAGGTCAAAACATGGTGTGAAATGTATTACGCACAAATATATAACTAGATTTGTAATTATATTAGTATTTGCTAAAAAAAAAAAAAAAACACTAAATCGTGTTTTATTCATTATATGCAAAGTGTTTTATATGATTTATAATTATTTGAAAATAATTCAATTTTACATAAACTGAAAATGATTATATAACATATATTTGCACAAAAATAAATAAATTTTATATGAAAAATCTTATATACTTTTATATTTTTTAATGTGAAAATTATTACATTTATAATTACATATTTGTAAAAATGCAGTAAAATTATTATAGATTGCTATATTTTAATTATAAGTAAATGAAATTGTGTATATATACATACACACACACACACATATATATATTATAGTGACAAATAATTTTTTATGGACTTTTGTTAAAAATATCAAATATTCAAAGAGTTTGGTGTTAAAAAAAGTTAACTGAAAGCTGATAAAGACCTCATTTCTATGTGCCAGCGCTGTTCATCATCCTGTTGTCTCTTCAGCACAGATTTCTGACTCTGCTTTCGCAGTTTGACTTCCAGAAGTTTCCGTGCTCGATTACTGGGCTTGATCTCGACAGGAAGGTCTGGATTCACTTTTTTCTGAAAATTAGATAAGAATTGGTCAATAACTGCAGCCCTGCTAAATTTAGAGTGTTTACTATCGGTTTATAATGTTAGCTTGACTGTCTTGGTTTTAATAAAGTGAAGCGGTTTTGCACTGATTATAGACTTACAATTAATTTGTTATGAATAAACTGATCTTTCATTAAGTTCACAATAAAATGAGAAGATAATCAACTATTAATTTGTCAAACAGTAAAATCGCTTGATAAGCCCAACAATCTCTTTAAAAAAAAGTTTTCTTTGAGTTCAAGTTAAAATAAATAAATGAATAAAAGCTAATCAAAATGCAAAAACCCAAATTATATTAAGTGATTTCATTGAAGTAATTTTCGGTATTTAAGTTAATTTTCAAAATAATTATTTGTTGAATTTAATAATTATATTAATATACAAAAGTACACATACATGTACAAATATAATTTAATGATATAATTAAAATATACACTATTTGCTTTTTTTAAGCTTTTTTTCCTGTCCAAAATTGAAATAAAATTATAAAAACTAATAAAGAAAATAAAAAGGAATTTATTCCAAAATAAGCATACTCTGGTTTATTATATAAATAATTATGTATTCAGTTTAATAATTATATTTACTAAAGAAATATAATTATAATTAAATACCCATTTTTTGTATTTAAATAGATGCATGTATATCATAAAATAAATTAGTTTTTAGTGTTTACATTTTTTGTTCCATTTTCTTTGAGACCATCAATTTTTAAATAAAACAATAAAATAAAAATTATTATATGAAGAAAATTCCAAAGGGCAAATATTTAATTTCCTTTTTTTTTAATATATATAATTTGATGAATTTAATCATAATTAATATATAGAAATACACTAATAAATAAAAAGAGGTTTTCTTCTCTCCGGGTGACGTCTAACCTTATACTGCAGCCGGTGTCTCCGTCCCTTCAGGTGCATGTCTTTAGCATTGGGATCGTTAAAGCTGCATTCACACAGTTTACAGTGAAAACGAATCACCTTTCCGTCGTCATTTCTAACCTGTATAAGAAAAACAAATAAACCACACAATTCAAACTTAAATCCCTCAATAGAATAACAAACACCCAATTATCCTTGAATGTCAAGCATTTACTAGAAGAAATCCTGATTTGCTAATAAATATGGTTTTTAAATAAATTTGACTGATTCATTGAGTAAAAAAAAAAAAAAAAAGGTACAGATTCACTTTTGTTCCAGTTTTCCTCAATGCATTATGCAAATAATGAAATAATTTGACTGAACGCTCTCACTTCTTCGACATAATCATGTCCCACAGGCTGAATGTCTGCTTGAACTCCAGAACCGTCACCATCCTCATCTTCACTCAAAGCGTCCGTCTTCACTACAGACGGCTTCGCCTCCTCCATCTTCACCGGAGCGGATGTTCTGCTTCCTGGAGAAAAATGGGTATTAGGGAATTAACATTATTCCATGTTTCTGTAAGATGGCTGTTCGTAATGTAACCATGCTACCAAAATGTTTAAGTTGTGCAGGGTTTGTTGTACGATTACATCTGCATCTATTAACTGATGAGCAACATTATCTGGAATGATTATCACATCTGTATAAAGCTGTGTCTGTGTTGAAGTCATGTTAGATTCTGGAAAGTAAATTCTGAAATTAATAATTTATTCCCATCATGTGTGTTTTGAGAGTGATACACTAAAGAGGAAACATTATATATTTCTGTGATCAGAATGGCCAATGATTGCATAAGTGCTGGTTAAATTAAGATAAGGTGAAATAAAGGTGAATTGAAATGCAGAAGAAAACTTAAATCTCTACACTGGAAACCTCAGGGATTTATGACAAAACTAAGCTTAAACACATTGTGCTTCATTTATGAGAAGTGTGCAAATAGGTCTAAACATTCTTACATAAACTGTCATTGTAAATAGATCATAAAACTTTGTTAACATTTGTTAAAATTATTTAATGCAACAATGAACTAAACATTTATTAAACCTTGTTAAATGTTAGTTGTTAAAAATGCAATTTAATAAAATGTTTTCACGTGCATTAATGATAAAACAAACAAACAAAATCTAATAAAAAAATTTGAAAATTTGACCTTAGTATGAAGTTACACCAACATTTCTTATATGTGCACAAAAATGTAAAATTCTTATGTAAATCAGTCGTAAAAATTTTTTGCTTAAATTGTTGCAATTGCACAAACTAATAATCGCAAACAACTTGTACAAGGATAGCTTTACGCATTATTTACACAAAGTTAAACAAATGAGGCCAAATAAGTGTAGTATGATTTCATCAATCATTTGTAAAACTATGTAATGTATAAAAAATGTGACCGAATTTGTGTAATTCATTCTTGCATAAAAAACCGACTTAAATCGTAGTTATGTAAACTGTCACAACTGCACGTGAATTTATAAAACATTCACATAATCTCCAATGTAAATGTCGCAAATGCAAAATAATTGTAATAATTTAATAATTCAGTAGTTTTATTACATACATGTGTAATTGTGACAACCCTTTGTAAGTATTTCGCAAAACCATTCTTCAGTTCTCGTAATTGCGAACAATTTCTGTGCAAGTTATTCATAAAGTAAATTTTTGGGAAAACAGATAGTTGTCCGGATGATTTACACAGAGATTAAATCCGCATAATCTTTACGAAAAACACCCTTTCAATATATAGACGAATTTATAATAAATTTACATAATTTCCAGTGTAAAAGTTGCGAACAAATTCCTTTTAATTTAGAAAACTTGTTTTATACTACAAAGTTGTGCAATTGTGAAATCTGCATACAATTTTTTTTTTTAAGCATTCGTGTGTAAATTCTCATAAATGCGAACAATTTCTGCACAACTTATTCGTAAAATTATTTGTTTGCTCTGAACGATTTACACAAAAATTCTTCCGTTCACGTTTCACAAAAAAGGTCCTAAATCATTATGTAAAGTGTCACAACTCCAAATAATTTCCTGATAAATTCACAAACTCCAATGTAAATGTTGCAAATGCAAACAAATTTAGTTTAGAAAACTTGTTTAATATTATGTACTTGTGCAATTGCAAAAAAATGTATAAAATTCACGAAACTCCTCATGGTCGCCAGATATTTCTGCACAAGTCATTTTTAAAAATTTTGTAACAGTAATCTGAATGATTTACAGAGAAATTCATTATGATAATATTTAACGAAAAAAGCCCTATAAGATCACTCACCGATGATGGAAACTTTAGCAGTGGCGGGTTTTTTCGCAAGAGACACCGTGAGTTTGGACGGAGCCGTCGTAAGCGTCTTCTGTGCCACCGATGTAGGGGTGGGAGTGGTTTTCGCCGCTGTCTTGCTAGTAGTGATTGTAACGGCAACAGAGGCAGAGCTCACCAAAACGGGCTCCGTTGAAGGAATGGGTTTGCCAAGTTTGGTGTGCAACTTCACCACCTGAAGAAAAGTTTAACAGCAGTTGCATACTAAAGTAAAGATTCAAAAATGCCAACAAAGCCGTTACACCAAAACATGTTGAAAAACCCAAAAGCACTGAAATAGCCAAATTAACCATTATGACATTTAACAAACCTTCTGGTGCTTGGATCCCCGGATGTGTGCAGCGTATGCATCTGCACCGGTGCATGAGACATCGCACAATTCACAGCGCAGCTGCGTCTGGACTCCACGAGGTCCGTTGGTCACCTGACTGCCGCTCTTCTGAGCCGCCTCTTTCTTCTTGTGCTTCTGTCCTTCCAGATGTTCTCGATACGTCTGCAGGAGAGCATACGTTTGCTACCACTTTCCACAGAATGTGGGAAAAGGCAAGACACTACAGGCAACATTGTTTTACTTTTTGGTCAGTTTTGAGAATTAGGGCTATTTGGCTTTTCATTGTTTAAATGTGGAAAGAAAACATCCAAAATACTTTTTATTTTATTTTATAGGAACTTTAACTATTTGCATCTATAGATTTCAATTACAAATTGTATATTTTTAATGAGGGGTTTGTTCATATACCATTTTATTTCCAAAAACATTGGTTAAATGTACCTAATTTCTTGCTGTTGACAGTATTTTTGGATTTATGGAGTGATAGAGAGAGATATTTAAAATACCCTTAGTAGAAGCCTTTTTATTCTGACTTTACAGATTTCTTCTGTGGAAATGTATGCAAATTTGTGCATGTTTAATTAAATAATGGTTCAATTGCATATGTAAATATAATATTGTAAAAAACAAAATTAAAAAACTTGTTTGCAATTCTCAATGTAACCAATCCACAGGGTTTTTATTGTCTGTTTTTGGACTAACTGTTTAGCACACTGGTCAACAATTGTTTCAATTAAATTAATAGTTCAGCAAAAAAGGATACATTTTCTAATTATGTACTTATACTTATGAATCTTGGATTGCCTGGGGCTTTTTTCTTCAGCAGAAGGGAAATTAAGATTTTGTAGGAAATCATCAACTATAGATTACAATTTCATTCCATATCTTTTACGGCCGGTTTCTCAAAATGTTTTTTTTTTTATCCATTTCAGCAGCTATTACATACACCAAATTTTACAGTTTTATTCCCAACTATATCCTTAAGATTTTCACTGAGGGGTTTGTTAATTTATCATTCGCCTGATTTTTGTAAAACATAAAAGTTTAGCAAACTTGTAATACAAAAATTGTTTGCAATCCTTTATGTACTGACAAAAAAACTAGGGTCATGTGGATCATTATAAAGCTGGCTAAATATGGATTTTGGACCGTCACAAATGATCGAAGTAGGGTAAAAACTGACCTAATCGATATCACCATACTTCCCAAGTGGATTAATTGCATAAAACAAATTGCAAACATTTTTTTGTATTACAAGTTCTCTAAAATGTTATGCTTAAAAATCTAAGGAACAAAATGTGAATGGTATATGAACGAAGCCCTCAGTCATGTTGGGGAAAGTTACATTAAATGCAAATTTCAAGTCTTCGGTCACTTCTGACTGCGTAGGAGGCAAGTTTGACTCCTAAACGAAGAGGACCAGAGGGTTAAAGATATGAACTGAAATTTAAGTCTACAGATGAAAATAGATCAAATAGACTGGTAACAATAAACTGACACATAAATATAGATTTTGGACCATTGGAAATGGTGTACGGTGAGCACCATTCACTTGCATTAAATAAGGGCCTTTCGCGCGAACCGTTTCCCAGTACCGTTTAGTGACCAAAGCTGTGTTTTTGTTGTATCTCGCGGGTTTCACAATAATGGACAAGAAATGTTGATGTATTCGTAAAGCGATTGAAAGAACGTAAAGAACTAAGAATCTCCAACCACAAATGGGCAGTGCTACATTTTCTACAAGTGCCTGCACTCCAGTGTCCGAACATTTATCGCTGTTCAACATACATGTGGAATAAGTTGACAATGTTTACAATGTGTTTATATGGCGTTTTAAATCATGGCGGGTGAGGGCGTTTTCGAACACGTCTGGCCAATCAATGTCTACTTATGTCACAGATAATACCAGTTGTGCTGGTTAGACCCTGCTCCAGAGTAGGAGCTAATTTGGTTCGCAAAAAAAAGCACGGTACTAAAAATCGCACCCAGTTCTGGCGGTGCAAAAATGCCAAAAAGTGGATAGTTCCACAATTAGCTCTGGTACTATGAAAGGTTCCCACGCCTTAAGTTCTCTTCGGCTAAAATAGGAAAGACCTATATATCTTGGCTGGCCTGAGGGTGTTTTGAGTGAAGTCGAATGTGGAGTTGATGCAAACGCTCACCTGTGGACCGGCACAGCTTATCTTGCAGATATCACAATAGTGCAGCTGTGGCTGTTTGGGCGGCCCTTTGGGTTTTTGGATTTTGTTCTGGTGGAAAATGGGTTTCTTGTATGCACTGACAGTGTGGGTGGTGACTGTGCCACTCCTGGTGTTGCTCCAAGAGGAGCTGGTGAGCTGTTTTGGATGTTGTTGTGTCTGCTGCAGCGGTGGAGCCTGCTGTAGCTGCTGGAGGGGAGGTTGAGGTTGAGGTTGAGGCTGCACCTGTGGGGGGGGCATCTGTGCCGGCTGGAAGTATGACGGCGTGGATGTGTAGCCGCTAGAATCATAGCTGGAATAGCTGAGACCGACTGAAGCAACAAAGAGAGCAACACAGTTAGATGATACGCTGGTGGCTATTTGTAGCTTGAGATCAATCTTAATTTTTTTTTAAAGAGGGCTCTTCTGCTCATCAAGGCTGCATTTATCGGATCAAGAATACAGAAGAAAAACAGTAATCTTGCTAAATTTTATTACAATATAAAATATTGGTTTCTATTTTAATATCCTTTTAAAATATAATTTATTTCTGTGATGCCAAGCTGAATTTCCATCAGCCATTACTCTAGTATTAAATGTCCCATGATCCTTCAGAAATCATATTTTTAGAATTATCAATATTGGTGCTGCCAATTTTTTTTTTTTTTTTGGGGGGGGGGGCAACTGCGGTAGTCTTTTCAGGATGATTTGATGAATAAAAAAAAAAGCATTTATTCAAAATATAAATATTTTCTAACAATATAATTATTTGCTATCAATTCCTAATTTAACATCCTTGCTGAATAAAAGTTTTAAAAAGAAAAAAATAATAATAATTGTTATAAATGCTCCTTTTTAACTTTTTATTCATCAAAGATTCCTAAAAAAAAAAAAAAAAAAAAAGTATCACTTATTCTAAAAAAATATAAAGCAGCAAAAGAGTTAATAAATTACATTTAAATATATATTAAAATAGATAAATGTTATTTTACATCATAATAATTTCTCACAATATTCCTGTATTTTTGATCAAATAAATGCAGCCTTGATGACCATAAGAAACTCCTGGAAATAAACAATAAAAATCGCTCTAATCCTGTAAATCTGACTGGGCCGTGTCCGTACCGGAGTAGGACGTAGCAGCGGTGGAGCTGAAGGAAGTACTGGGGGTGTAGGTGGATATGGGGGCTGGAGTCTGCTGAACGCTGGTTGATGTTGGGTAGATGGTGTAGCTAGAGGACACCGCGCTCACAGCTGGAGGGGGTTTCAGAGCGGAGACCGCTCTTTGAACCGGCGGCTGGCTGTATGCTGTGCTCGTTGTGCTGTAGCCAGGTTTCAACCCTGAAAAGCCAAAGATGTTCTCATTTAAACCTTAAAATTGGAAGCTTTATCTGAGCAGCATAGCTAGATATCTCTATTTGTTGTTGTTTTTTAGTATACTGATGGTATTTAATTACTGTGAATAGGTTTGATTGGCTGGTTAATGTTTTTTTTTTTTTTTTTAATCAAGCCAAGTGCATTCAAAATGCAAGATGTAAAGTTCACTTGGTTTCTCACCAAAAGAACATGAATAGTCAACTATTTTCATTTATATGCACCAATGTATCAAAACATAATGAACAATAATCTACATTTGCATCTATAATCTACACTTATTTATATACTACTATAGTATTTATGAATATTTTGAATTTTCAAACTTTCATTTTGATGTTTTAGTAATTCTATGTAGAAATGTATTAGTAATTTTTAAAATGTATTCCTATTATTATTATACCTGTTTGGCTTTATTTTATTTTAATTGACTTCATCTTAAACATATTTAATTTCCATTAGTTTCCAAGGCAACAATTTCCTCTTTACATTTATCATATATTTATATTTTATTTTAGCTTCATTTCAATTCATTTCAAACTAAATTGAATAGCAATAGTTAACCAAAACTACACCGATATATTTGTGTAACGTTTTAATTTAAATAAAAATGCAACAATAAACCATTAAGAAATTTTGATTTTTTTTTTACGTTCTTTAAAAATATGTTAAAATCATTGCAATAATCACAATATTGGATCAATGTATAATAATGATAATTAAATGTAATGTTTATAATCTATAATTCTATAATATAATTTATAACAATACCTGATATTTTTGTGAAAATATAAATGCATGTCATATATCATTTAAAATATTAAACTATATCATATTTCTAAATTGCATTACTATTACGGTTACAAATTTACTAAATGACTTGAATCTGCATTATGAGTGCCAAAGCCTAATATATATGCTGGGAAAACGGGAAACATGTTCACAAAACATGCAAAACCCTAAAAGGCGTAGTTCACCCAAAAATTGGGACTAGCTTCTCGTACAAGTATAGAAACTCATACAAGTTTGGAACCATTTTTGGGTGAACTAAAACACATTATGTCATCTTCGATGAATCTGTTTGTGTAGCTGGCAGATTGTAAAGCATTGAAAGAGAAATCAGATTCACCTGTCTGGAAGTAGGCCTCGGTTGCGGTTTGCTGCGCAGGTGCGATGCTCGTTTGAAAGTACTGCTTGTTCTCGTAGCTGCTGACCGGCGGCGGTCGACCGTAGCTATAACTCTGCTGTATAACCAAATTAATCAGGGAATAAATAAATGGGGCCAGCAGAGAGGCATCACTGATATGAATGATGCAAAGAGAAGACTGACCGGTTCAGTCAGCACTTGGTAGGTTTGATGGGCGGTCGTCAGCTGCGGAGACGTTTCGGGCTGCCGGTAGACGTAGTTGGGGGCAGGATGGGGCTGGTAGGTGGGGTAGGGGGCAGTGACCGCGGGACTTACCGGTGGGCCGGTGGGATACGAGGCTGTAACCGCATGGGTCACTCCAGGGGCGGCCTGGACATTATAGCTGCCAGTGGTTGGGTGGGAATAAACAGGAGGCGGCTGGGCACTAGATGGGACATTTTAGGATTCAGAATGAATGTGGTTTACATGCATCATTACACCAAAGGTCTAAAACACCATTTTCATAGTATAAACTTTGTAAAGCAATAAAAAATATAGTACCTTTTGCATGCATATGCACATTTTAAACGCACTGTTTAGAGTGCAATGTAATTGCATGGTAAAAACATAGTGCTAAATGTTTACCATGGTACTAAGAGTCCAAATGAATACTAAAAGCACCGCGGTATTTATACTAGCACACGCATACTTCACTTTTCACGATATCATGCAAGCATCAATAACTAGCCTATGAGATATTTGCGCACTGGCCGTCAGTATCTAGTTTAAATATCCGTCGTGGTTTTAAGGTTGTTGTAAATAAGCGGTGTGTTCGTGAGATTCTGTGTTTGTGTGTGTTTTGTACCTGTACTGCGGGCCGGCGGCGGCTGCTGCGGCTGCATGTGTGAATCCATAATAATTACTGGCCGCCATCATAGAAGCTTCAGCGGCGTTTGGGAGCGCGACGGCGCTCACGTGATCAACACGTGTCCGTGACGTCAACGTTCACCTCGCCGCTGACCCCCGCAGAGCCTAAAGATAAACCCGTTATGATACAATCATGTAATAATGTATATATCTAAAACCGGGAGTGGTTTCAGGGTGAGTAGATTTTCAGGGCTTATCGGTGGAATTCAGCTTAAAGAACTTAAACTTAGTTTCAAAAGTGGAGATATACGGAGGTTTTGTTTTTTCTTACTGTGTTTTTATGAAACTTTTTATAAACAGAACAATATATACATAACATTTACTAAAAAAAAATTACAAATACAAATTTGATAGCCATACAAAAAAAAAATGGGGGAAAAAAGTCATCTGTAAATCTGAAGTAATTTTTTTCAGGTTCGTGAATCTTCAACCAGTTCAGTGATTATTTTCCTAGCTGCCATAAATAATAATACAAATATAGACGCCCTTTTTTCCCCCAATGACATACTTGTTTCTCGGGCTTGGTGATTTGATAGATAAAGACACACTATTGGATGAACATCAGCATGGCTTTAGAGCAAATAGGTCGACCTCAACAGCAGTGATGGAGAGATTTCCACTTCAGTCGATAATAATGAATATACTGTGGGGGTGTTCCTAGGTAAAAAAAAAAAAAAAGAAGAAGAAGCTGGATAGATATGTTGTAATAGTTAAAGAGTTATACCTTAATGTCAGATATCAGTTTGTACACATAAATAATAATACATCAGATCTAATGAAAGTCACTTCTGGTGTTCCACAAGGTTTGGTACTAGGCCCCCAAATAGTTTGTACTGTAGGCTAATAAATAATATTTGTCAAATGTCTAAAATATTTAAAATGGTATTGTTTGCTGATGACACAAATTTACATTGTTTTGGTGAATAATTTGGAACAGCTTTTTGAATACATATATATAAAACAGAAAGTAACATATAACATTTAAAAATTGTTTAACATTTTCAAATATTATATTACAATATCATTACTATAACCCAATATATGTCCACATAGTTATACCATATTTGATATAATACATAATAATGTGTACATTTCATATATAATTTTAAATGCACGATATATATATATATATATATATATATATATATATATATATATATATATATATATATATATATACGTACAAATATTTTAAATATAAAAAACATTCTAAAAAATATATTAAATATATATAAATTATTTATATAAAAAGCTAAAAATTAAACATATAATAATGTAACATAAAATTTAAGTTAATAATCAACTAAATCTGCCCATGTGGATTACAGATATTTTGTAACAAAACCATAAATAACTCAAAATAAAAGTCTCATCCACTCAAAATGACCAGAATGTCTTTGCAAATTAGCGCCACCTGTGGGTTGATAATGCGTAAGATGTGGGATTTCAAAGGCTCTGTTGTTCCAGTGCTCAGAGGATGTGGAAGTGCCTAAAAAACAGATGCGCTATTCATTCTGAGTCTGGACCACCAGCATTCAGGAGGAGAAGCATTATGACAAAGCATCGCTGATATTCCTCAAGCATCCTTACTAGTAATGTTAGGATTTAAATAGCAGAATACACATGCTTCTGGAAACATGATCAGCTGAATTCAGTGTCAACCTGCCTGTTTGTGACCTGTAGAGTGAGCGTAGTTTTCTCTTTCCCTCACAGTGAACAGAGGAGGCTTGTGTTTCTCCCGCAGCACCTGCATCAACACCTGCGTTCTGCTCTGGATGAAGAGGAAAAATACTCAGTTCACCAGGAATAATCCGATCTGATGTGAGTACGAACGGCTTACTTATCAAATGTTCTTAATTTAATCTATCATAGACTGAATTTAGCAAGATTTTCTTAAAATGTTCTTCTTTATTAAAAAGTTTTAAACAGGATGCATTGATTGAACGAATTGTGAAGAAATATAGTGGATAGTGCTTTTAAGCCACACCACAATGAAATTTCAATTTAATATAGAATTTAAAATGAAATATAACATTGAGACTCCAAAGATAACAGTTTTGTTGTATCACTGAGGTCCTATTAATTTTTTTTCATATTTAGATTTTTATTTATTACATTTGCCATATTTTAAATATATTGTGTTAAATGTAGTAATTTTGTTGTGTGCTTTTGTTATTTTTTGTTTTATTTACAATATGTTTATATAGTTATTTATTTTTATTTTAGTCAATTAAGTACATCAAGTTAAACTTAAGTAAAATAAAAATGCTGCCTTGGCAACTAGTAAAAAAAAAAATTAATAATAATAATAATAATAATTATATATATATATTAATATATATATATATATATATATATATATATATATATATATATATATATATATATATATATATATATATATAATGTTTTAGTTTATATAATTATTAATTCATTTATTATAATTATTTTATATTTTATCAAATTTATTCCAGTTAACATTTATTTTATAATTTTATTTTTATTTTTAATTTTTTAATTAAGTATTATAATCCTGTTGATGTCTTGTTTATATTTCTACCAGTGTTCAGACAACAATAGTCCTAAATCAAAAAGACAATTCAAAGGTAAACTAAAGGGAATTATTTTAGGCTACTTCAGCCAGGGATTAAAAGAGGGATTAAAAAGTTTTTTCCATTAATCCATAGCACACTAAAAATTCATTTTTCAGGTCCAGGTTTCTTCATCATGGTGAGCAGCGTTGACTTCGGCCCACTGATGGAGATCCTAGAGGCGAGAGACGAATGGCTGGACGATGATTTTCCAATGTAAATATATATGGTTTCTTTTAAGCTTACGACAAATATACTTAGACATTTATGATGTGGTTTTGAATGGTTGAGCTGTTACATTTTTCTGACTTAAATTTCAAAATGCATTTAAATTGTGATATAATATACATCATATGACTTTGCAAGGAATTTAAAGAAACTGGACATTTGAAGCATTAAAATATTGATGAATTATTCCAGTTTGAATTGAATGCAAGAAATTCCCCCCAAAAAAGAAAAGAAAGCAAACTTGTTTGAAGGCTATACTGGGCTTACAAATGGATACAGGCCTTAAAAGGGGGGTTGAAAAAGCATAATGTCTTCAGCGAATCCTGAGTGAGATGCTGAATGGAGACGGGAGCAGGTGCAGATCTCTCCTTACATGGAAAGCAGCCACGACGTCATGTGACGCAGCGAGCTGCCAACAACACAAGCAGCATCACCAGGAAAATGGAGGCAGGTCAGGCTTAGAGGAGCAGCTCCAGCATCACACGACAGAATGATGCTTTAGAAATACTAAACAGCGTTAGGACCATGAGATTTCACGCTAGCTTGGAATAAGAACTCGCAGAATCAGAAATCAGCCAGAAACCTAGTTTGTCTCACGCAGCAGGTGAGTTAAGCGAGAGCAGCTTTGATGGTGCGTTTTCAGGTTTGTTTGTACTAAAACCATCCTTTTTATTAGGTTTATGTTGATTAAGATGTTTAATAATGCCGAATTACTGTTAATTTCCAAACACCTATTGGAAAAAACAGAAATCCGATGAATCTCCACAGGGGATCTAATGTTGTTATAAATAACAGCGTATCAAATTAAGACTCTGATTCATATAGTTATTAGCATTTGATAGTATTGTTATGCAAAATGACTATATATTGCTTTAGTATGTTTTGCGTTTTTGATGCTCATCACTGTCTTTCTCAAGTCTTTTGGTTTGTCATTGTCGTCTAAAATGTGCGTTTCATTAAATCGTCTTTTAGCACAAAAGCGGCAGCTGTGAACCCCGCCGGCTCTGACAACCCCCCTCTATTTACCAGCTGCGTGTGCACCGACCCCAAGGGCCTATACTCCCTAATTAGCATATCACAATATGCTCTGGTCTTAAAGAAGCAGTTAACCCAAGAATTACAATTTTGTCTTTTTAACTCATCCTCATTTTGTTCCCAAAATTTAGGACTTTCTTTACTTAAATGGATACTCCACCCTATAATGGAAAATTTGTCATTAATCATTTACCCCCATGTCGTTCCAAACCCTTCGGAACCCAATTTAAGATATCTTGGATGAAAACCGGGACGCTTGTGACTGTCCCATTGACTGCCAAGCAACTTACACTGTCAAGGTCCAGAAAAGTATGAAAGACATTGTCAGAATTGTCCATCTAGCTTCAGTGGTTCAACCGTAACGTTATGAAGCGACGAGAATATTTTTTGTGTAATTTACTTGCCAGTCAATGGGACAGTCACAAGCCTCCCGGTTTTCATCCAAAACATCTTAAATTGTGTTCCAAAGACGAACTAGGCTTTTACAGGTTTGGGGGTATGTGACTAATGACAACATTTTCATTTTGGGCTGGAGCATCCCTTTAAAACTCCATTTGCGCTTACATAAATCTGTATTTAAAATGAATTTCGAATATTGTCCTCACTAGGCCACTTCCTGCGGAGGGTGACATGGACTCTTCCTGCGCCCTGAACGAGGGGAGAACTTGTAAGTGACTTGGATTCATACACAAATCTTCATCTTAAATGATTAATTTGCACTCCGTCATGCTCCTTTATCTTTATTGGCTCAGCTCCCCCAAACTCTCTCCTCATTGGTGGAGCCGGAGTGGGCGGAGCTCACCGGAAGCGGCGCACGCTGGTGGCCCCGGATATGAACTTGTCGTTGGACCAAAGCGAAGGGTCCTTGCTCTCCGATGACTTCCTGGATACGCCGGATGATTTGGATATTAACGTGGATGATATTGAGACGCCCGATGACACGGACTCACTGGAGTTCATAACCAATGGCAATGACCTGGAGTGGGAGGGTAAGAACATACTGTTCTTCACGACTCAGGAAAAAGATAGATAGATACGATTCCATTCCATTCCATCATTGGTCCATGGCTTTCAGATGATACACCCATCGCCTCGGCGAAAGCCCCTCCAGCTGACAGCGATGCTGATGGAGAAGGTGTGGACGGGACGGGTGTCAACGGGCGTCTGTGGAGAACCGTGATCATTGGTGAACAGGAGCATCGGATCGATATGCAGGTCATACGGCCCTATCTGCGTGTCATATCACACGGAGGTACGTCACGCTTCAGAATCAAGCAGTTTATATAATCTCTGCAGTGTCCTGAAGTCGCTTCTTCTCTGTTCTTTAGGGTACTATGGCGAAGGATTGAACGCCATCATTGTGTTCACGGCTTGCTACCTTCCTGACAGCAGCTGCCCAGATTACCATTACCTGATGGAAAACCTCTTTCTGTGAGGAAATGGAAATACTTGACTTAGCATGCACTGTACAATCTTCTAGTTGTGTAATTTTCTTAATTTGGCTTCTCTTCTCAGGTATGTGGTGAGCAGTCTGGAGATGCTGGTGGCTGAGGATTACCTGATCATCTTCATGAACGGAGGAACGCCGAGGAACAAGATGCCTGGCATTAGCTGGCTCAAGAAGTGCTATCAGATGATCGACAGAAGGTATGGACATTGTCATCAGTTTAATGCAAAGTGGATTTGAAGAAATTGAGATAAACATCTTTAATCTTCATCCTCAGACTGAGGAAAAACCTGAAAATCTCTGATCATCACTCACCCGTCCTGGTTCATCCGCACAGTCATCGCAATTTCCAAACCCTTCATCAGGTAAAAACATATCATTCAACAGGATTTGAAATTGATTAGAGTCACTGAAAAGGCTAAAATATTGGTCAATTAATCTGAAGATAACATAACTTTATTTGTTTCATTATGCAAGGTTCAGACATACTCATCAATGATCTTTAATCCTCTGTCTACAGCGTGAAGTTCATGAATAAGATCCGTTATGTGCACAGTCTGGAAGAGCTGGAAAAGATTGTCCCTATGGATCATATCCAGATCCCCGAGTGTGTCTTACAGTAAGAAGATTTCAAACATATTTTACACAAAATTATAATCTGATGCCAGTTTTTAAGATCAAATTGTCTTTTTTGCAGATTTGAAGAGGAAAGAACGAACGCTAGAAAAGAGAGGTAATCAACAAACTCCTCAAAATTGGCTTATTTGACACTTATTAGATAATGCTTGACAGACCAAATCTCACAGTTTACCCAGAATGCTCTTCTCTTTGTAGAATAGAGCAAGAACAGAAAGAGGAGCAGCAACAGAAACCAATCAACCCCGAGAGGTGAGCAAACCAACGAAACGCATTATTATACATGTTTTCGTTTATTCTGCATTAAATAACTGAACAACTCTCTGCCTCCAGGACAACAGCGATTGAAGAACCCGGACTCTAAGCGCACCAGCTTTAAATGTTTATTGTTGTTGTTGTTGTTGTTGCTGATCTTGGACCATTTTTCATATTCCCAAATTATATATTAATACACATTTCAGACGACTCGAAACTGGTCTCAGATCAGCAACAAAGCGGAAACTTTAAGCAAAAGTTGGAGGGTGAGAAGGCCAGCTGCTCTCGCTTTCATCTGCAAAGGCACAATTGTAAAAAAGCATCTCCAAATCCACCAACAGATGGCGCTACGTACAGAAATGTGGCTGTTTGCGGTAGCAGGATGACCATCGTGCACTGTAGCCTCTTTGCAGTTATCGCTCTATCCCTGCTTTCTGACCCTTGAGAATGTCTTATAATCTGCCTTTAACTGACGGGTGTCCGTTCAGGATTCGATTGGCGGTGCATGTTGATTTCCAAGCATCTCTGTGCTTCTCTGTGTGTATGCGCCCAAATCGAACGAAACCGTTTTCCATTTTGCTGATTATGTTTCTCTGGAATCCAGTTTTTTTGACTGCTTTCACCTGTTTCATGACCAGCTTTTGTAAATGATACGTACCAGTCATCTCTGAAAACATTTAGACATTAGCAGTACTTTTATGTTGCCTTATGTTTGCTATGAATATGGCTCAAAATTAAACATTCTGCTATAGGTATGACTACAGTATTGATTTGCTTTTGTCTTTTCTTGACCTTTAGCCTATATCCAGTGCTGAATAGTAACCGGTTACATGTAATCTGAATGACCGAATCATATTTTAGTAAGTGTTTTATTTTGCAGTTATTAAAGTTTTTATGATTTTCATGAACCCCCTGCAGTTACTACATGAACTCATTAGAGAAACCTTGACATAATGTAATGTTTAATGTTAATTACAATGAATGGAATCTTTTTTCTTTTGTATGTTTATATCGAAATGGTACACAATTATCCTTATAAAATAAATGTGATGAACAAGTTCAAAAATAGTAATCTAATAGTAATCAAAAAGCAGTCTGATTATCTAAAATGTGTAATGTAAGGGATTATGTTACTAAATAACATTTTTGTCATGTACATTGGAATCATTAACAGACTAAAATTGGTAAGTAATCTACCCAGCACTGTAGGCTATATATCTGACTTACTGATATGTTCTGAAAGCTAATTTATGAATGAAAAAACCCTGCTTCATGAGGAATCGAATCTTTTTTTGAATATTTTGTTTCGAATCAGTGGCTATGAGCGCGTATCAAATTGGGTAAGTCACGTGATTTCAGTAAACTAGGCTTCGTTACGTCATCACTGTTTCGAATCATTAGAGCGGCGAAACATTGAAACAGCGTCTATAGTTTTCACCTGATCTCAGGTCAGTTTCATAAATTTTTAAACATTTTAACGAGTCATTTGTGTAATTAAAAGAATGATTAGTAAGAAATAATCTCTTACTGGCCTCTATATAGAAGATGCATATAAAACAAATAAAGCAAGCCAGCAAATTAATAATACATTTAATATTAAAAACCATATATCATGCAGACACTTCATATTTAATGGTATTTTATTCTTTTGATTACATTTAATGTAGCATACTTTAAATAAAACATTCTTTATGGGCTTTAAAAGCTGTTTCTATGCATGTTTAAGCCTGAGTTTTGTCGCATTTACAAATTTTTGACCAGCAGGTTTCACCAGAGTGCGGTGTTTCGAACGCTTCGAAACAATGAATCATTTTGCGCAGCAATATGGTTCAATTGATTCGAAGCTTTGAAAAGCGTCGTTTCGCCCATCACTGAAACACATAGTAAAAACATTTCCTTTTTAAATTTAGGAACAAAATGTGGGACTTTCCCTCTCAAACCTGCTGAAAAAAAACTGCATATGTTGGTTAGTTAGGTTTTGAAGCTTAAGTCATAAATTAAGCATGTACACATATGTAGCCTATAATGTAGTTTCAGTCAACAAAATTCTAATTTATATTAATATTTTAATTTGATTCCCTTTAAAAGGCAGTTAACATGCTTGCAAGACAATATGAATGAAATATTTGACCTAAATAAAAAAAATAACAGACAAATGACACAATCATGCACATTTCTTTCCTCATTATTCAGGCAGGTTTCTTCTTAAAATCTTAAGTTTAATTTCCTTAATGTCTGGAAAAAAAGCAAAAACATAATCATGTTTAAATACTCTGATTTAATGATTTAAAAATTGACTTATTCAAAATGAATTTAAAACAGTTAAAAATTAAAATGATTTTACATAAAATACAGTGAATATGTAAAATACAGTGCAATCGGTTCGGACATTGCACAGTGCTCATTCAATAAATGCACAGCTAAACAGTTGGGTTTTGAGTCTAGATTTAAATGTGACTAGTGTTTTAGCACATCTGATCTCTTCTGGAAGCTGATTCCATCTACGGGCAGCATAGTGACTAAAGGTGGACTCCCCTTGTTTTGTGTGAACCCTTGGTATTTCTAACTGACTTGATCCTAGTGATCTGAGTGCTCTGTTAGGCTTATATTCAGTGAGCATATCTGAAATATATTTCGGTCCTAGGTCATTTAGTGAATTATATACGAGTAAAAGTACTTTAAAATCAATCCTAAATGTAACTGGAAGCCAGTGTAAGGACCTGAGGACTGGTGTGATATGCTAAGATTTTCTGCTTTTAGTCAGAATCCTGGCAGCAGCGTTCTGGATGAGCTGCAGCTGTCTAATGGTCTTTTTGGGAAGGCCGGTGAGGAGCCCATTACAATAGTCCACCCTGCTGGTGATAAAGGCATGAACAAGTTTCTCCAAGTCTTGACTTGAAACAAAAGATATAATTCTTGCAATGTTTTTGAGACTATTAATTCCAACTATTAATTTCATCAATGCATTGGCAGAGGGAGTCAATGGGGCTGTAGTCATTTGGAGATAAGGCTAGGTAAATCTGGGTATCATCAGCATAGCTGTGATAGGCAATTTGGTTCTTTCTCATTATTTGACTTAGTGGGAGCATATACTGTACAGGCTAAACAAGAGCGGTGCAAGAATTGAGCCTTGTGGGACTCCGCATGTCATGGACGTCCACTTAGACTTATGCTCTCTTAGACTCACATAATAGCCACTCCGTTTTAAGTATGACCTGAACCATTTGAGTACCATCCCAGAAAGCCCGACCCAGTTTTCCAGTCTCTCTATTAGTATGTTATGATCGACAGTGTCAAACGCAGCACTGAGATCTAGCAATACCAGCACCGATATTTTGCCAGAGTCAGAATAAAAAATAAAAAAAACCCTGATTTATTCTATTTCTGTGTATATCCAGTACTTAATATTGTCATATATTTTATTTTCAGAAGCAGCTCTAAACAGTAAAAAGTGTAACTGTTGAGTTGAAATCGATGCTGACTCATCAAGAAAAACTGTGCCGTCATCATCTTATTCTCAGTGTCAGTGGAGTCAGATCAATAATATTACTGAATATTATGTGTTCACAAACAAGCAAGCCAAAAGTCGAAAGGGGCAAGGAACCCAAACACTATCAGGTGACAGAATAGTGATTTCGACGCAGGCTGCATCACAGTGTGAAACATATAGGACTGTGTGTCTACAAGTAGCTGGAGTTATTAATCTCATTTAAATACTATCTAAAATCAGGTTTACATTTGTGGCTAACTAGAATGTGAGTGACCTTTAATGCATTTCCAGAAATAAAGTAACAAATTATAACAAATTGCTGAGTTATAATATAATTAAATGCATCTATAAACAGGGTTGTCACTGGATTGAGATATTGTTTTATTAGATTAGATTTTAAGATTTTATAATATGTTTTATTAAAGTGAAAGTGTAGTAAAAACATCATTAACCCAATTGTTTTGCCTTTCTATCAGACTTAAGTTCTTTGTGTTCTCCTTCCTCTCACTTGAGGAGTTGAATAAGATCTCCGTCTTTTATCATCTCTCTAAAATGATAAGTAAAGATATATGAGGACATTAGACATTATACTGACTGCTAAACTGGATGACTCGACAAAGTCAACGCTCCTCGCCTGATGAACTTCTCTTCCGGAAACTGTTTCTGAGGAAGATCACACGTGAGGGCTATTAATCTATGCGGGTGAAATATTCCAGAGAAATATTTTTTGTATAAATATTTTACAGGAAGTCTATACTACAAATTTTTTTTATAATAATAATAATAATAATAATAAAATAAAATAAAAACACTTGCCATGCCTGTAACCACAGCACTTGGTACGTGTTGCACAATACCACGTGTTACCGCTTCCGTGTCCTAACGTCCTAATCACATACCACGAGAAAACAACAAAGGGTGCTAATATACACGCACAATGTTATATATATATATATATATATATATATATATATATATATATATATATATATATATATATATATATATATATATATATATATATATATATATATATATATATATATTATACCTAACCTTTAACTCCATACCGACAACCTTGATAGTCAGACCATGAAAATATAAATATAAATAAATATACATTGTGTTTGGGACGCTGTGAGCATGGAGACTGTAGTTTACACCTGAAATGCAGTTTTACTGTATCTGCAATTCACTATATTGCAAATCTTCAGTTACACTGCATTGTACTGCAGTTTAACTGCTGTTGATCTTTAATGAACTGTAGTTGTATACTTCATTATCCTGCAAATCTCCCGTTATACTTCATTGTATTGCAGTTATACTACTTTGCACTGCAGTTGTACTTGAATGTACTGCAGTTATCTTTTGTAAGGGATGTTGACTGATATTACAGGAAATGTTCCTTTTGTTGTTAGTTTTGCTAATTTTAATATTCATTGAATGGCTTATTATAGTTATTTAAGGAAATCAACTCATCACACACCAGTATGTAGCCTAACAACTTTTTTTTTCTTGCTAATTTGTACCTATCTGTCTGAATCGTGGAATTCGTGACAATTCACAGTAACAGCATGTTCTTTCCTCCGTGAGCCGCGATTGGCTGCCTAGCACTTAAGCCACCTCTTTTCTGTGACGTTTAACTTTGGTTATATCCCCACGTGCAACTCTGTTGTTCTCACATCGCACGAGTGTCTACGGAGTCACGACTGAGAATTTAACTTGAAGCGGAAGTTTTAAATCGTACGTTTTTATTTTAGCCGTTTTGCGCTGTCTACATTGTAAAACCTCAATCGGATACAATGAAGTACATCATTGGAATAGGGGGGTAAGTGGCTTTTACAGTAATATTAGTTTTATAATTACAGTCCATCCTTGTAGCTTTAAACATTTTAAAATGAAGATAATATATTATAGGCTACAAGTAGAAATGTATTACTTTCTTACCGTGTTTTCTTCTCATTTATGACGAGGATGGGTTTTTAGAGAATTCCGAGCTTTGAAGCGTACAAGGTTTTGAGCGGGAGATTTAAAATTGTAAGAGCGCCGAAAATTCTTTGTTTTTGTAACGGACATTCGCGCCTTAATATAGTCATCTATTAATTTTATTTTCTATATGAAGTATAACAGTTTTTTAAATATTTTTTTTCTTGTTGAAAAAATGTGTTAGTGATTGTAATGAGTGCCTCGCCACCACAAAGGAAGAACTATTAAAGAAATGGTTACTTAAAAGACTTCGAAAGTTGCTGTGTTTAATACATTTTTTAGAGTTTATTTAATAATGAAGTAGTTCGTTTTGAACACGTGGATTACTAACAACAATGTAAACCTGGGGATATTTGTTGTCATAAACCAGCTGAAGGTAGAAAGGAACTGAGGATCATCCCGCCATTTTTACTTGAATACATTTTTCATGTAACGTTAAACGATTAAACAAACTTAAAATAGGTTTATAAATGACATATATACAGTCGTTGTGCTTTTGACTCCTTTCTGCTCGGGTTTATCTTTTTAACCTTCCTTTTTTATTTTTTAGTGTGACTAATGGTGGTAAAACCACCCTGACGAACAGATTAATAAAAGCCTTACCAAACTGCTGTGTGGTTCACCAGGATGACTTTTTCAAGGTGAGTTCAGCTAAATTTAATATATTTTTATTTTATATTTCTAGTTATTTGGGTTTTGGCAAAAAAAATAAATAAAAAAGGATTCCTTTGGATAAAAAAAAACTAGCTGCATTCTTCCCCCCAGTCTTTTCATCTTTAGCTTAGTATTTCAATAATAGGTTGGGCGTTTTATTATTATATATTTTATTTCTTGTGCTATTTTAATGGTAGCTTTCTGTTCTTGCCTGTTGTAGTACTACATGCATGGACTAAAGAAGTAACTTTAAAAAAAAAAAAAAGGTCCAGTAATGACTCTTGCTTTTCCTGTTTTATTTGAATAAATTTAATTTAGCTTCTTGTATTAGGCTGTGATATCAGGGTCTGTGTATATAACATGTGAGAACTCAAAAGTGCTGATCCAAAATCAGCTTCCTCCCATCTGTCGAGTTGTATTCATCAGGTTATGATGGCCGAGACCTGATTCTAGATCAGCAGTCTGGCTCAAATAGACATGACGGCATTTGCTGCAGTGTTTTACTGGTCACTGTTATTTCAGCCGCCGGATCTGATAGCAGTCGGAGAGGATGGCTTTAAACAGTGGGATGGTAAGAATATAAACAGTAGAAGAGTAATAACTCCTCATTCTACGCATCGCCCTCCCATAAAAGATTTTACACTCCCTCTCAACCCATTCTCTCTGTGTGGCTTTGCTACAAGTGAAATTAAAATTCATGTTCCATTTTCGGGTTTCAGTCTTGTGCTAAAAGCCGTTGTTCTGCTTTTGTAGTGATCACAGCTTTGGATATGGAGGCCATGGTGAACACTGTCAAGGGCTGGATGGAAAACCCAATCAAATTCGCCCGTTCTCACGGCATCCAGGTGACCCCAGCCAGGGAGATGGACGACCCTGAGAGCCAAGTGCACATACTCATCGTAGAAGGATTTCTGCTCTACAACTACAAGTGAGTGACCTGGTTAACTTTTGGTGGGATGAACTGCATCAATGGCAAAGATTAGTTTCTTTGAAAGTTTGGTGACGTACTCAACGCATCTGTAGGAAGGGACCATCGGGGCACACATGCTGTTCATGTGACGCTCTGCATTGGCGTAGATAAGATGCACTGAGCAATTGGTGCGCACATGCAACTTCACATGCTGATTTCTGGGCCGGCTATGTAGAAGTGCTGTAATCAGTAAAAGACTTCACTCGTAGTTTCAGAGATGGTGTTCTTTTTAAGGTTATGACCTTTTTATCTTTTCTTTTTATCCAAACAGGCCTTTGCTGGAATTCTTTGACAAATCATATTACATAACCATCCCATATGAGGAATGCAAGTCAAGGAGAAGGTGTGGTGGAATTTCAATCCTACACTCATGATTTGTGCTAAATATGAGTAGCTGAAATAATTTTGTATTATTTATTTCAGAACCAGGCAATACACCGTCCCCGACCCTCCTGGGCTCTTTGACGGTCACGTGTGGCCTATGTACCTGAGACACAGAAGTGACATGGAGAACTGTGGTTTGCCGATCGGTACAGTCCTTCAGACATTTGATTTTGTACTAAAACCCACACTATTTTAGATAAATACTCATTTGGTGTCATGTCTACTTTAACAGAATACTTGGACGGCTTGAAAACGAAAGATGAAATCTATAATCAGGTTCACGAAGACATCCACAACACACTCCTGAATCGTTTATAGGTAAAAAATGAAAATCCATATGTTTACTGGAATAATGATATTTGTTTATGTGTCATATTAAATGAACTTGTTTTGTTCTTTGTCTTTCAGCAATGGGAGGTTGCAACTGATCATCTGTACAATATATTGTAAATATCAACCTTACTTGAAGTGGCCTTTTGTTTTTTTGTTTTTAAACAAACTGATTTGTAAATAGTTTGACCAGAATCTAACTTAAATACTTGTGGAGGAACTTTCTTGCATTAAATTTTTTGGACCGTGTCCATATTTTAATTCTTTTTTAAATAGTTTTTTGCCATTGTCTTTCAAAGCACTCATTGGAAATAGTCTGTTAACCACAAAAAAAACTGAATTGTTTTTGTACCTGTGTACCAATAAACATTGTGCTTTGACTTCTTTACATTTGTCAGTCTTTGCATTTTACACCCATAAAGACCATGCTTTAATCTTCAATTTATTTTACAATGTAATGTTTTATTTACTTTTAATGAAAATGCTAGTTTTTATCATAATACTTATTTAAAAATGAGTCCTTTTGTATACGTTGTCCACTGTGAGCATTTCTGTTTTAATTGAGTAAATAGGCTGAATTTAGAGTTATAAAACAGTCAAATACTGTGAATGTGTACTTCAAGACAAGAGCTGAATGTCAATGCTAAATTTCTACAAGACATTTGACCATTAAGTAACCATTAACTAACGTTCATGGTTTTCCCCTTCTAATGGTCTTGAAATGAAAAATAACATTCCTGGGAATATTTTTTTTTCTCTCCTAAATTAGCTTGCAGTTAATCCATAGGTTATTTGTACAAAAACAACTTTTAAATGCATTCAGTAATCTCCATGATCAAATAATCATCCTTTCCACTCCCAACACAAGTTCCAGCTCAGCCCTGCTATTTATCTCTGTGTGCAATAAAGCCTATGCTGACGTTCAACCTGCATGAAAACAAACATTGTCTAGACATGTTCCTGAATAAACCTTGAGCTCATGTTTTAAACCGTTGAATGTGCCTATGTGCTTTTAAATAGTGTCCCTTTCTCATATGACAAATGCCTACACATTCACTTTGAATATTTGTGCAATGAAATAAGTGGAAAGGGAAAGTGAAGCCATTCATTGCTATCATGAGCAATCGTCGTCATTGGGAATTTGAGTGGTTTAAACATTTCGTAGGGCAGATTTTCTTGGGAAAATGGCATGAATGAGAAGTTCACATCATTTAAGATTTATTGGTAAAGAAATAACTATATTGTTCACATTACCAGTAATAACCCTTATGCAATAGAAATAAT
This sequence comes from Carassius auratus, assembly GCF_003368295.1. Lineage (NCBI taxonomy): Eukaryota > Metazoa > Chordata > Actinopteri > Cypriniformes > Cyprinidae > Carassius > Carassius auratus. The sequence continues at coordinate 79,716 of NW_020528775.1, forward strand.
CTCACTCCCTCAAGCAGTAAAACCAATCACATGCAATGATCTGCAATAAAGAAAAACTAGAAAACAAATAGGCTACAGGACTTTCTTGGTGTTTTTTTGGTCAAATAACTATGCCCTTGTAATTAAAGTGGCACCACATTTAGTTATTTTGTAAATGTGAGGTGTGCCTGTTGGTGTATATTTATAACTTCATTAGGAAAAAAGAAAGAGAAACGCCTCCTAACATACCGCCTTCATCTGTACCTGAGCTTATTTAACAGCTTTTGGGAGCCTGAAGTACTGCACTTGCACTTGCATCCTGCTCGCATATGAATCATTTTAAAATGACAAAACATTCATTTATTGTGTTCTTCTCAATCCACCTGTGCATCCTGGTGTGTTTGAGCATCACACAGCACCACGGACCCTGGAGACACAGGGTTAAGTGGGAAACTAATGGACAGGTTTACAGTTTACTGAGCACCGGTTCTCAGTATCTCACACCTTTTTCTGCAAAACGGAACGCGAGGTTTTTACTGACAAGACAAATGCCAATATTCTCGAGCAGGATTTTCATGGGACATCTTGCAAATACTAAGATACACAGAGTTGGGCATGTGGTGCATTCAAACTCTGTGCCAGAGGACAGTCTTGGTACGGATGCAAGACCCTACATGATGTCTGGTTACACATCTCACGTGAGGATTAATAACCAGATGCCTTTGCATGCACCAGCACTTTCTTCTGAAGAAGCACTGCGTCCCCAGTCCATCCAATATGGGACAACACCAACTGGCGCAACTACACTGGAAGCTTCAAGGAGTTCAAGACGCCATCATTTCGTTACCAGCACACCAGTGCCAAAACGAGCATCAGCTACTGGAAAACCACCCACTATCAGTTCTGAGCAGAATCCACTTCCTCAACTTTCCACTTTGACTGGGGGTAAAACTGCTAACAAATCTAAACTTTCGACAAGAACCAGTCCAGCTGCACCTCCAGCAACTGTTAACAACAGAACTAGAGTAAATCCTCCTCTCCAGGCTGAGGGAAGAAGACGAGGTGACGGTATGACTGGCGGTGAACTAGTGAATCCTCAAATAAACTCTTTTCACTATAACCTGCTCCCGCATGGACGTGTCGATCGATCTCCTCAGAGAGAAACGGGTCATGGTACAAGCTATTTTCATAACGGTAAGACAACATTTTAAGCTTTTTAGTCAAAGTCCAAGTTACAATGACTTACAGAGCACTTGACCGTCTTCCCTGATAGCACACATACGTCACGGAGACATCTATTTGACGTTTGTTTATATGATAAAACTGATCATACTGTTTGTACACAGCGGTGAAGTTATCAGACATTTTTCAGACGTACGAGTGCTATCAGTGTTCATAGGACTGTTAAATGGCGCACACTTTTATTATTATTAACCATTGCACTAATTAAGAGCCTAATTATTAAGTTCTAAGAATATCTTCCAGGTCTGCCTGATCTCATTCCCGATCCATACTATATCCAAGCAGCATCTTATATCCAGAGAGTTCAGATGTACACATTAAGATGTGCTGCCGAAGAGAACTGCCTCTCCAGGTACTGACTCCATTTGGGAACCAAACCACAACATCAGTAAAGAATTAAAACCGTTCAACCTTTTTAAGTAGAATATTTGCCTTTTTTTTTCTAAAGTTCGGCGTACAGCTCAAGAGTGAGGGACCTTGATTACAGAGTGCTTCTCAGATTTCCTCAAAGGGTCAAAAATCAAGGCACAGCAGACTTTCTCCCGGTGAAACCACATCATCAGTGGGAATGGCACAGCTGCCATCAGTAGGTTTCTACAACACTTACCTATCAGCATTCACCTTGTTTCTACAGAAAGGTAGCAGTATTGATTTATTCTTTACCAGTTCACACCAAGAATGATAACTATGGAGGCAGCTATAACGCTAAATATATTCCCTGAAAGCCCAGGTACATCATGCCTTCGTTTATTTGACATATTTTTGAGTGTTTGCTCATCGGAAATACATCTATAGGACGTTTCCTATCAGATGTCAAAAAGACGTTTAGAAGACATCTTTAAGATGTTTATGATTTAGAATGCATGCAAAACTGAGATCTTCAAGACGTCTATCAGAAGTTTGTACACAGCAGATGCTTTCCAGATCTTTAACAGACATCTTGCATATTTCTCAAATGCTTTGCGCCTTAAAATTAATTCACAATATAAATTTTTGAACAGCATGGCTAACAACAGAAATTAGTATAGTACAAAAAAACCCTCTTCTATTAATATATTGATAACAAAGTGGTTGTATTACTTTGTTTTTGTCCTAAAGACATTATCACAGCATGGATGCCTTCAGCAATTACGACCTCCTGGACGCCTCCACGGGCAGAACGGTGGCCGAGGGACATAAAGCCAGTTTCTGTCTGGAGGACACCAGCTGTGATCCAGGTGTGAGGAGAAGATACGCCTGCACAGCTCACACACAGGTCTGGAGGATCAAGTGACTCTTATTTTTCTACAATTAAGTCATTTTATCAGCCGGTTTAGAAATACGGTCTGTTTTGGAGCAGGGATTGGGCCCAGGCTGCTATGACACCTACCATGCCAACATCGACTGTCAGTGGATTGATATTACAGATGTTTCTCCTGGAGATTATATTCTAAAGGTGAGTTATCAGTTAGTCATTCCAGTATTTCGAGTTAGAAACACCTTTTGAAAGTATGTGAACCATTGACAGGTAACCGTGAACCCAGGTTTCCAGGTGCAGGAGTCTGATTTCTCCAATAATGTTGTTAGATGTGACATCAGATACACTGGGTCATATGTCCAAGCATATAACTGCAGAATCACAGGGTGAGTAAATATATATATATATTGATTCAGAAGTCTCTTTATCACACTTTAATGGTGTTGGTTTATTCAACAGATTCTGATCTGGTTTTCTCCATCCAAACATCAAGTGGTGCTCTGAATTGAAAAAAATAAATAAAATAATAATAATCACATTGTAATGGATAGATTAAGCATTAACTTTATTTATTTTTACTTATTTAAATTAATGTTCTCTGCAAACACTTTTCTTGCAAAGTTATTGACATATTTAGAAAATGTTTAATAAGTGGCAATAATGCAATACTATGCTTTTTTTATTCATGAACCTTTTGTAATTTAATAAAGTATTAATTTACATATTTCATTTAAATCTTGCTTTATATTTCTATAATTTGGTGTAAACGTTGGTGTTACAGTTTTAGAAAAACTCAAGGAAATAACGTTAACAACGGGTATGTTTTGTTCAAAGAATACTAAAAATAAAGTTGAGCGCTCAGCCAGATTTTATGGTCCATTCATTGGAACCACTGGTTCATATATATTCATAGTTTTCTGAAGTGATTCTGTTTGAGGCTCATATGAAAATGGTAAAATAAACATAGACACCAGAGTCCTGAAAGTTCAGTTTGCTCAAGACCTCCAACATGCTGAGAGTCTCTGGAAACGTTCCCTTCTGCTTGAACATTTAACACCTAACACAAGAGAGAGAAATGTCCGAGCCATCGTGGACAGGAAAACATTCATATGAGAGCTGAATTCAGAAGGAAACTGTGTCACGTTTGACTGTGGAGACGAGTACTATTGGATGTTTTGAAATGAGCCACAACCTGAGTGGCTGGGAAACTTGTTTAATATGTTAATTAAACTGAAAAAGCCCACAAGCGGGTTACTGTACAGTAAATCATAGACAAGGCACCTATTGAGAAGTGTTAGTCTCAGGAAAACATTAAAGAAACAAAGACCTGGGCCTCTTGCTAACTGTCGTAGCATTAAAGGCATGCATTTTGTTGAAATATTTACCCTTAAGAATTGAAGTGCATATCTTTAACAAAGTAAAAAAATCTAATCAGAACATCTAATGCTTCAAAAGTATAAGATATTTAAAGGGATAGTTCACCCAATAATTAATATTCTGTCATTAATTGCTCACCTTCATGTCGTTCTAAATCTGTAAGACCTTTAACTATCTTCGTTACACAAATTAAGATGTTTTCGGTGAAATCCGAGAGCTTTCTGACACTGCATAGACAGCAACACCACTACCACGTGCAAGGCCCAGAAAGGTAGTAAAGACATCATTAAAACAGTCCATGTGACATCAGTGGTTCAACCTGAATTTTATGAAGCTACAAGAATACTTTTTGTACAAAAAATAATGACTTTATTTAACTATTTATTTTCTTCTGTGTCAGTCATGCATCCGTCGTGGTACGTGGAACTGACATGGAAGGGAAGAAATTGTTGAATAGTCATTATTTTTGTTTTCTTTGTGCATAAAAAGTATTCATGACATGACGGTTGAACTACTGATGTCACATGGACTATTTTAATAATGTCCTTACTACCTTTCTGGACATTGAATGTAGTATTTCCCTTGCTGGGTCAGAAAGCTCTTGGATTTCATCAAAAATATCTTTATTTCTTTTTTCTGTTCCGAAGATGAACGAAGGTCTTATTGGTTTAGAACAACATGAGGGAGAGTAATTAATAACCGACTTTTAATTTTTGGGTGAACTGTCCCTTTAATGCTTCAACTGTTCATGCAACATTCAAACGTACAGTGTGACAGTGAAATTTCTATTTGACGGTACAGTAATAATGCTATTTTTGTATATTCCAAAAGCCATGTCATTAAAACTTTTTTCATAAAATTTCATACATTTGTATGTGCATAACCTTTAGCATCCACATTCTTTTTTTGGGCCAATGTAAGGTGTAGAAATGAGCTGTTATTCTACTCCAGTCCACTAGAAGCTTAACACCTATGAACACACAGCTGTTCCATCCTATGAAGAACACACAGGAACAGTCAGTACTGGGGTCTTTTCATTCACAAAATCAGCACAGACCTCTTATCTAGAAAGCATCATGGCATGTAAGGATCTCTTAAACTCGTGTGTAAAGCTCCTGCTGCTGTCGGTGGTGTTGTGCGCGGCACGCGCCTCTGCTGACAAGACCAAAACCCTCGACTTCGATGTCAAACCTGGAGGAGTTGTGCAGACTTTCTCTGCTAAACTTGTGAGTAAAGCTCCTTAATATTTTTGCAACGAATAAAAAAAAAATCGTATTAGAAAGTAGCTATATTAATCCCATGCTGTACTTCGTATGTGTTAAAATGCGTTAAACTTATATTACACTCGTATAGTAATGAATGCATGCAGTGTTTGGGAAATCCACCCGTCATTTTCTTATTGGACTGTCGGGGATCTCTGACGTTCACTGCGCCCCTAGCGACACGGCTTGATTTTTTACATTTAAAGGAATAGTTTAGTAAAAAAAAAAAAAAGAAAGAAATTACATTGACTCACCTGCATGTTATTTGGAGACCGTGTGACTTAATTTCTTCTGTGAAACCCCCAAAGTCTCCGAGCTGGTCTTATAATGAATGAAATTGAATGGAGATGTACGATCCATTTCACCTGTGTTTATAAAGCTATTTACTATACACTATTTACTCGACCATGTAACGTTAGTGTATGAATTATATCTGAATTATATACATTTATTTTATCATTCATAATCAGAGTCTGATAGCCCCTCCCCATTCGCTACGCAATTCGAACTGTGACAGTTGAAGTGTCCAACGTTCCACACTTCGTTTTTTCAATGTTTTTAAGTGCATCATCCGGGTGTTTAACGTGCTCTTATTCTTTTGGAATTTTCAGTGTGAACGCACTACTCCCCAAACGTCATAGAATAGTGCATTAGTATTTGATTTGGAATGCCCCTTAAGTCTTAGCCATTCGAGTTCTTTATGTGAGGGACACACCAAAATATTGCTCTGTAAAGTAGCTCCCAAATCAAATCTCATATAGCACGTGTATATCACTGAGATGTCTATTTGACATCTGCAAGACATATTTTAAGTGTCTCAATATCTCTATAGCACGTTTCCTATCAGATGTCAAATAGGCATTCATAAAATGTCTTAAAGATCTGTATGATCTAGAATGTATGTAAAATTAGTAAAAACTAATGCAGAGTTCCGTTTAGTCTGAGAAATTTACATAGTAGGAAGGAGGAAGCTTGGCATTGTCAACCTGTTCATCTATTTATAGTGATCTCTTTCTTGGTTTTCGTTTTAGAAAAAGTATAAATGTACCTTCACGTATGCTTGTCAAGGAGGAACCAACGAGGTAAGACATATTTTCTGTTAATTATAAGCTAAATGTATAAACAGTTTAAAAAAGCAGTCAGTGCAAAAACAAATCTTTTATTTCGTAGCACATTATTATTACATATATATCGATCATGTTTGCTCAGAAGTTTGTTATTCTATTTTCAAAGATAAAATGTGGAAATTAAAAGTTGCTTTTAATTGCTGGCACTAATGACCAGGAAATTGTAGCAATTATGCGCTGTTGTAAAACGTCCTGATTTCATAGAATACTGCGTAGTTTCAGATTTTAATGCGAACCCTTTGTGCTTCAATTTCCTCTAGCAATGGCAAATGAGCGTTGGATTGAGTGACGATGACCAGATGTTTTCCTGTTCAGTCTGGAGGTAACTTTCAAAACAGTGTTATATGGGTTTTTGGTGGTTCTTCTTTAATATGCAATACCAAAAATGAGGTTTACTCGGAAATTCAAGCAAATCTAATCTCGGTTTTCTGTGTTTTCAAACATAATTTTGAGATGAAATAGGGAATGATATAGATTTTTCTCTGTCACTTTTTTTTCATGATAGGCCCCAAGGGAAGTCATACTTGTTTTTTACCCAGTTCAAAGCTGAGCTAAAAGGAGCCAAGATTGAGTATGCCACTGCATATGTAAGTATCATATTAACTTTAGCTATCCTTCATGACCTGACACCACATCAACTGAGTGAAACATTCAGCAATCCATATAATATATGATTCAATCTGAATTAATACGTTTTTTTTACCAAGAATATTCAAATAATAACTTTTTATTTGTGTGCTTTGCTCATACAAAGAATTGACACAGGTTTCTGAAGATCTTGTTTAAAATGTGTCCCTGTTGTGACATTGACATTTGCTGCCGATCCAACCTTGATTCAGGTTCCTAACGCTCATCGCTCTCAGATCAAAAGCAGGCAGCCCTTTTTGTACAGGTGTTGCATAACAAGACTTGGTGAAAACATCTTTATCTTCAGATTGTATTGAAGTTCTCAGTAGCGGGATGACTGTGATATCATTGGTGGCCTTGTTCCTTGTGTAAATGTTTAAAACAAGCGCTCCATAGACTCCATGTCTCTTTTTGTTTTCTCAGTGAGGATCTCTTTGTTATTCAGCCCACTCCTCTAGGCTTCTCTTTCAATGTCTTCATTCTCTCTCTTTTTCTTCTTCTCAGTCCCAGACGGCCGTGGGTGGACAGAGGGATGTTGCTTTGAAGGAAGAAGAGTACAATGTGTCCGAGTCTTCAGGTGAGTCTGCATATTCCTACTCTCAGCAAGGTTGACACAGCAAAGGGGAAAAAGCATGGAAATGTCAGAGAACTTTAAAATGGTGTTTTCCAAGTTTGAAAAAGTCTGTGTTGGCAATTTCAATAATGAATATCAATGTTTTTAATCAAGCACATCTTCATTTTCTGTCAATCAGTGACCCACAGAGAAGGGAAATTCCATTCTGAGCTTTCCAAGCTCACTGTCATTGGTCGGACACGGCATGATGAACTCTGATTGGCCGATCTGAAAGAGGATTGTCCCATCACTCAAGGACATATATTTAACAGCTATGGACACTCTGGCACTTAAATAAGTCAAGCCAAGGGATGGGAAGTAATGAAAAAAAAAAAAAATTCCTGTGATAGAAAATTCTACAGGGATTTCCTCTAGAGGCATCATTACATTAAGTACTGGACTGATCATCTAAGGGAGGTACATGAAAAGTCTATTACCGGACAATGTACATTCATTCAAATTTGTGAGGTGATATGAAGGCTTCTTTAAATTAAGTTCAGAGCAGTAGATCGATTTCTATTCCTGGCAGCATTTATGGGTTTAGGGTTTCAGCCTGACTTTGACTTCATACCTGCAAATCTGATTATCATGAGCGCGTTCATGCTCATACTTACTTTCTTAAGATGGTGTAATGGCACGCTTGTAGAGAATTTCCACTAAATCTTTGGGGTATGTCAGAGTCCTTTGATTATTTCTGTGGTGAAGGAAAAGACAGAAAAACTGTTACTTGTGTCCCTTTTTCCCAATTTAGCTTCATTCGGAGTACTGTAATTTTTAATAAATCCGTTTTCAGAACATTTTTGGTTTGACTTCTTGTATTGTTTTTCACTAAAATGTGTTTGAAAAAAATCTGCAGAAAATCCTTCTACATGCAGATTCGTCTACTTAGCTCTCCAAAAGGACTGTCAGTACCACAAATTTAGATATGAGCATCTGCACAGTTGCATAATTCTCTTTGTCAGCAGGTTTGAAAATGAATGTCTTGAACCAAAACCGTGACATTTTACCTACATTAGAATCTGTGCCATTTAAACTTTCAAAGAAAATGTCAAATGCCAGAAAATACAATATGTTGTCCTACATCTTTAAAAAAGCTTGAAATGAGCATTGCAGTGTACATGTAAAAGTACCTTTGGCCCATTTTATTTTCAGTACCAGTTCCAGAATACTAAGTACTGTCGCATTGTGATTTTGTTAAAATAAACTCAGGATGTGTATCTGAGAACACCATATTGCCAAGGCACAAACACTAGACTAGAGTTAGTAAAGCAATAAAAGAATAATCCTTTAACAGATGAGGGTTGCTGGGAGATTGGAATTGTGATTGCGTCCCACTCCAGATGTCATCTAAGGCTAGAAATAATCTCCCGCTACCTTTGGCTTGCCTCTGATGAATAATATTTCTAAGAAGTGGTCCCTAGTCACTCTCTAGATGTATTAGTAGACCTAAAGAGAAAATGTTTTACATGGTTCACCTGCGGTCTAAGAGACTTTCCGTTCAATAAATTGCTAGACTTGAGTCATCAGGTCTAGTAAAGACCAAACTTACCACAAAGGTACCTGTACCATGTAGAGAGTGTAATGCTCCACATTGTACCCTGAACAATGGTCTACTTAAACAATGGTTGAGAGCAGTTTCCGTCTAAAGGGGTAAGATGGCGTCTTCTGACCCTTGTCTTTTGCTTTAGGATTCACTCTTCTTGTTGTGCTGGGGTAGGGATAAGGAGGAGGCTTCTGGTTCCTGAGCCTTGAAGCAGTCCCTGATACATCTCTTTGAGGAATGACCAATTCCTGAGTTGATCCCCGTTTTTTACATGCATCATGCAGCTCTTGATCTTTTATGGGATATGCTGGGGGTGCCACAGATGGAGTTGGTGTTTTGAGGGATGACTTGTCAGAGCAGACGCCTTGAGATAATCCCACTCTAGTGTCTATCCTTCCTTTGAAAGTGTTCCTTGGTTCTTCGTTGCCCATATCTATGTCGGCCGTCAACAGGTCTATCTTCTGGACAACCTGAATTCCAGGGGAAGTCAAAACATTGTTTTGCTTTAATGCAAATAGAAATGTAGAGTACTACACAAGGTTTTTTAGTGGCAACAGGCTAGTTTACAAGAATATGGAACCGTGGTAGAAAGCTAAGAGCAAACAGCTGGTCTTTTTTGGTCTGAAAGGACTTAAAACCACCGGCCAATGTTGAATAAATTTAATAAATCACGCGGATCAGACCAATCCTGCATTAAAGTTTCACTCTCCCCTCACAGAAGAGAAATTGCCCCATGTGCAATAAATTCAGGGGCCTCTATAAACGGTTTTCATTCTTGATAAAAAGATTAATATTAAAGCAAAATTAATGGTCGGTTTGTTATCTAATTAAGAGTATCCGGCAGTTGATGGATAGTAAAGAGTTTGGGATTTAACTCAACAGAACATTTAAACGCCGCCCTCATTATGAGAAACATCTGTTAATATTCCCAAGTGCTAAATAAGTCTTTACCTCCTTCATTTCCAGATGTATCTCTTTCAAGCCGTGTAGAACCTCCTCGAGATTCACAACGACTCTTTGGATCTGGTCCCGAATTGCTCTTTGCGAGTGCTTAGAGCTGAAAGCGTAAGACCCTCTTCCTGGTCCACTGAGATCCCCTTGGGTGACCTTTGCTTTACTATTAAGGTGGTTCGAATTGGTCTTGTTGACATCTTTGGTAGTCAGCATAGCTTCATGCACCAGACTAGGTCCGTTAAATTCTTGCATGACACGTCCTAGGCACCTACTTAAAGTCCCCTGTCCGTTAGAAGTGCAAAGTTCTGCATTTTTATTAAAGGTCGAATTGTGAGCACCACTTGAGTCCATCCAGTCCGATGCATGTTTTTCTGTAAACAGGGCCCCTCGCACAGAGCCTGATTGTTGCTCCGTTGCACAAACAGGCGCTCCACAGTTTCCATGACCTCTGAACTGTGTTGGCGCGTCCAGAGCACACTTCCTCAAGAAGGGGTGTGGCTCGATCTGATGACGGTGGACCACAAAGCTGCATTCTCTCAAGCTGTAGTTCACAGAGACGCTGTTATGCTGCAGGTCCTTCCCTGGAGGCCGATTCCAACGCATGCTGGTTAACTCTGTCTGACAAATCTGGCCAGTCACGTCTAGCCGTGCATGACCCCACTGATTAGCTAAACGTTTCTTGGCAGTACATCCATTGAGAGGGGAATTCTGTTGCTTTGGTCCACAGGTGTTCGTTACTTGGTCCCCAGTCCCAAAATAGGCAAGGATGTCCGCTTGAGGCCTTTGATTTCCATTTTGTAGTTGGTCTGAAGTGGTGGGGTGAATGCATTGCTCCCCGACCCTTTTTGTCTTGGAGAACATTCTGCGACCCAAGAAGGGGACTCTCGAGAGGACGTGTCCCTTCTTTAAGTGTACCGGCTTTGTCATAACCAGGAGATGTTTTTCTCATCTGTCCTGTCTTTAAACTTTCTCTTGCATGTTTCTTTACTCTGACCCCCACCTTGTGGAGTGTTGTTTCCTCCCGCAGATGTTATCCCGGTGTGTTTTCTTCCTCTGGACCCTTGCCCTTCTTTCTTTCTTACCTCACTTCGCTCCTGTAGTCCTCTCGTTGGCGGCGGGCCTCCGTTTTCCACCCTCTCCCTCAAACTCCCTGCATTTCTGTTTCATGGCTGTTGCTTGCTTCCTGCCTTTGATTCCCTCCCCGTCCCCTCTCTCTTGCTCACTCGCTCTCACTGCGCTGCCTCCCTTTCTGGTTAATTCTTCCTCCCACTCCCTCTCACAGCTTTTCCTCTCTCCCTTTCGTTTACCTACTTGCAGGAACTCGTCGTACCTCAATCAGTGAAGGGGGTTGTGGTGGGGAAGTTTAATCCAGTGCTGATGCTGTGTGTCCATGTATGTTCCCAGCCTCGGGACTGAACTGATTACTCCAGATTTGCCTCAGTACGCTATAATTACTCCCAGGATTTTATAGCAGGAGGCCAGGGGAGGCACACTCCCCCTCTAGTGCTTTATGGGGCAGCCCAGGCAGAGCTAGTCCCTAAAAAAAACGCATGAGGAATATGACTTTTAAAATTAATAACCTGGCACACTGCAGCATTAAAATACTGCTTCATGTTTTCTGAGACTGTTCTCAGAAAGTGCACATACTCAAGTTTTAATTTTACATTTAGAGCAATTCAATTGCATTTTTAAATGTATTAGTAACAGTTTTATGAGCTATATAATGACCTATAGAAAAATGCAATCAATTAAATTAAATTAATTGGAAAGTCAGTGTACATATTTTTCACAGTTTTAAGTATTTCTTTGTTGGTGTTAATTCTTGTTGGTGTTTATTATCCAAACTCATTATATATTCCCAGAAAAAACATCTATCAACCTGGTAACATGAACATGCAATATAGAAACAGATTTAGGCTTAGGTGTTCTCACACATAACATATCTTTATCTAAAAAAATAAAATAAATATAGCCTCTTGTCAAGAGATTTTCATCAATGTTTTTGTTATTCAAAGGGTTTTTACTTTGTCATCATCTTGTTTTTGTCTTGGAATTTGATGAAAATTATCCCAGATAGCACACGTACGTCTTTAAGATGTCAGTTTAACATTCATTCCAAATCATAAACAACTTAGACATTTTCTAAACGTCTTTTTGACATTCAGAAAGGAAAAAAATGAGCAAACACTCAAAAAAAAAAAAAAAAGAGTCTCGCAGATGTAAATGCAGATGTGACATATGTGTGCCGTCAGGGATGACGATAATTATTCATCAATGGAACACTGATTTGGTTTCAGTTCTTTTCTCGTTTCCACATAAACTTAAAAATCACTCTGCGAAAGGTCAGGCATTTTACCTCTGATGCACATCAACCCAGAAAGTGGATTTAATTGTTTTCAGTTCATTCATCATTCTGGAAATGGAAAGGTCGAGTTGAGGACATTGCATTTTGGGATACAGCATTACATTTTATTGCATACTAGATTTCAGTGCTATAATGTAATGCAAACATAAAATCATTTATATTTTGTAAATACTATATACACTCCAAAGATCGTAATAGCAGCATGTTAGCATGCTATTCTAAACAAGAAACTGATTTGAAAACAGCAGTTTGGTGACGCTATTGAAACATAAGTGTACTTTAATAAATAAAAAAAGCATTATGTGTATAACACTGGGTTTGGAAGCCAACAGCAACATGACTAAAAAGACACTGTTCAGTGTCACTGATAAACAACTTAAAAAGGACCCACAAAAATCCACATTGCTTCTGTGGGCTAGAGCGCTGGTCAGAGGGTCTTCTGTTTGACACCAGACACACCACAAAGCATTGCTTTGAGACGTCACTCTCCATAAATAGTGCAAAACGCATGAAAGCGGCTGTTCATTTGAAATTCAGTTTAGATGCATAAGTGCTATTACTTGTCAAGACTGATGACACTATATAACACTTATAGCTTGCAGATGCTGTTCAACAGCTGTGGTGTGTTTAAACTCAAGACACTACAGTATGGAGCACTAACCATATCCTCGCTTTCTTTTATACTGGATTTTGATCAGACAAAGCACCAGATTTGACAAGCCTTAGCTAGCTGATTATAACGCATGCTATAAATGTGATTCTCATCTTTGTCTTGTGCTCAGATGGTCATTTTTTACACCTCTGGTGGTGGTTCCCAAGACAGGCAGCCGGATGCGTTTTCGCAGGTTAGGTGTGAAGGGACATTGCGGTGAACGGGTCAATGCATGATGTCTTGGCCAGCTATTAATAATTCAGAAATTTCTTATAAATAAAAATCAGGACAGATAAGGTGAGTTAACCCACCCAGCGGGGTCCGTAATTTCATCCCAACCTTGAGAGCCGTGCAGAATATCAATGAAATATTTATGTAGGCTATGTATGTATTTGTTATTATATAAATAATTGCTATACATTCAAGTTTGCTTTCAACTGAAAACAAACACAGCAGGTTTTAAATCCCCAGGGGACACTCTAGAGGAGAGAAAAGCGAAGGAGGAGGGAAAAAAACCAAAGAACTTGACAGGTTTGAGAACTTAAATCCCTGATAACTGACACGTCTCAGGTATCAGCCGGAGGGAGATCGAGCATCAGCATAGAGAACAGAAGCGGTGACAGCCATGAGAGGAATAGCAAATTAAACCAGCATATCATTTTCACACGTTTTTATGTTTTTATATTGTCCCGCGATTGGTTTCAGGCTCATTGAGAATTAGGATGATATTTTTATACTGGTACCACACTGTAAACATTGATGCCATACACGGATGTATTTCTTAGCATGAAATGATCAAAATGTCCAGAATTTAAGTGATAATAAGTTTCTGGTCTTAATGTGATTCCTCTCAAAAGAGGAAAGCCTTGTGATCTAAACATAACTTTTTTTTTTTGGTTTACATCACTAAGCCATTTATTGTGTTATTTAATGTTGTACAGAGCAGGTCCATTCTGATAACACCCACTTTCCACAATCTAATTAATAAAACAAATTTATCATTATAGAATATTATTTTATCCCAAAATACGTCATATTATAGAAAAGAAAATGGGTTGGAGACACTGTATTATGTTACTGCTAAACATGCATCTGCGATTTCACAATTCACGCAATGGGAACAAAAACGTTCGGATTGGTTTTTCTGGAAAACAAAAACAATCTAGGATGCCTAGAGAGATTTTCATACTGTAATGCACTAGATTAGTGGATTCTTCACTAGATTGTTCTGCATTTGTTCTTATTAAATAAAAACAGAACACATGCATCTTAAGGTTGACATTATATTTATACACACACAAATACTGTATTTATATACACAAGGTCTAAAAAAGAAAAGAAAAGTGTGTACATTAATAGAACTTGTTGTGATGAACAAAAATAACCTTTAACATTCTAGTTTAAAAACAATGCTGTGATGTGAATGCTCAGTTGACATCTGCGAAAAGCAAAACAAGGTATCCGGTCCTTTATCCGATTAAATTGGCCCAAAACACCACATGTAAGGCTGAACCCTGAGAGGTTTAAGGATAATCAGAAGGTATGGCTTTTACTGCTGTCAAGAGTTACTCAAAAGTTTCACCTTTTCTCTTGAAACTGTTGATACTTCATTTATTAGATGGAGCTTAACTTAAAAATCTAGTGACAAGACGACAAAGTCAAACAACCCTCTGCTACTGACTTAAGAAAACTAAATAAGTGCATAGAGAAAAAGAACAAAAACAAACAAAAAGTTAACTAAGAGCTTTATATAGGCCTTTAGGTATCCCAGAAAGATCCAAATAACTCAAACTTTGTGATTCTTTCAGTTTGTCATTCCGTAAAAAGATAAAGTTTAAAATATTCAAGGTTAAAATCAAGTATACATACGAATTAAAAACGTGGGCAGATTAGCAATTACAATGCAAGTCTATGGGACAAGTGTACAGCTGCCTTATAGACTTCTACTAATAGCATTTCTGCATGCACATTTCTTGGTAGCTTTTACAATGTTTCTGTGTTAAACGACATCCTCACCCACTAAAATACAAAATAAATCAAAACAGCTGGAGTTAAAACAAACTAATGGCAGAAATGGGACATCGAGACTTCTGGTCATTGAATTCTTTGTTCAAACAAGTATCATGGAGAAAACGGCTCAGTTGTGTATTTAAACATATAAAACCTTCATTAAAACAGTAAAATAAACAAGTTGAAAGGTAGTACAGTGACATTCTAGCACATTCTTCATTCCTCGCTCAGGAACTGCATCTTGGTAAAGACCTCCCATCAGCAGGGGGCGATATGAAGAGGAAAAACAAACAAAACGAACGTAAACCACTAAATGACCAAGTTTAGAAATCACAGGGGTGATGGTTTACACATATTTCAGTATCAGCCTCCAGATGAATCACCTCAGACATGACCAAAAACAGTCATTTTGGGTTGCGGATTTAACGGGTCTATTTTTGGGAAGCGAGAGGATGATGCCGCAGGCTCATTTCCTAAAATCAGAGATGAAACGTTTCATACGTATCCCCCAGTGCATTTCGCATTCGCAAGTGCTTGAAATGTCCACTCAGCATCAAAAAGGTTTGCAAATGGTCCTTCATTTCCTCTGATGGTGGATCTTAATCTGTGCTCCCAAATTACCTTTGGACAAACAGGAGCAGATTTGCATTGGTGCTGTAAACCACCTCTAACCCACGTTTTTAAGACTTCGTTCAAGACTAAGTGTCCAATGAACAAATAAGGCACGATGTCTCCTGAGCTTAAGCTCCATTTAAAACAAACAAAGACATGTTCAAATAAAATTTAGCATTAAAAAAACAGACAACAGGTAGAGGTCAAAGATTGCCATCATCCAGCATCTTATTGACTCCTTCACAGATCTTCTGCAAGTGACCGCGGTACACTGCCGAAGATCCATACAGCGTCGCGAGAAACTCGCAGTCGGAGAAATGATTGAAGACGTGGTTGATACGGTTGTGAGATTTCGCCGTCAGGTGCCGGTTGATGGCCTGGTGCAGCAGTTCACGGCAATCGTTGAGCAGGTTGCTCATGACGCGGCGGTCGAAGGTGAAGTCGATCTGGTAGAAGCTGACGGCTGTCATCGCGAGCGTGTGCACCTTCTTCTGGAAGCGCTCAACCAACGCAAGCTCCTCGTTGTTGAACTGTCCATTGCGGTAGAGGACGCCCAACTTGACCACCATCTTAATGAGGTTCTTGATGATCTTCTGCGCCTCCTTGCGGTTGCGCGTGTACTCTTTGGTCACCCGGTACAGCTCGTCCAGTACCTCGCTGCTGGTGTCATCTATGAAGAGGTTGGCCATCGTCTTAGTCGCCATCTTGCTCATGAGCTTCTTCTGGGCCTGCAAGGCCAGGCTCTTCGTGCTGAACGAGTCCATGATGTCTAAGGATGAGACAAAGACAGCCATTCAAAATGAGCTTTCCAAACATGAAAAACTTAAACGGAGCTGTGGCTTAGCATTCTCCCAAACAATAGTAACGCATCCAAATTGGGACAACAGATGTTTATCTTGAGCGTCTCGTTTGGGAGCGTGCATGGAAAGTGTAGATGACTCCCACGTTGAAGTCCAAACATGCTAAACATCGACTCTTGAAATCAAATACAATCTAATGAGAGGAACACAAACCATGCTGTTTTTAGTCTCAAACAAATAATGGTTCTTTATTGGTTCAACGTCCATTGGACGAAAGGTTCTTTATAGTGGAAAAGATCATTAAGAGGTTCAATTAAAGGTTCTTTAAAAGGAAGCGAAAATTGATCTTTGGCATCATGCAAAAAACATTTGGAAGCTTTATTTTTAAGAGTATATGAAACATGCTAGACTTTCTCACTACATTAAGACTTCAAAAGGTTTCACTTCAGGACACGGACTCATTTTCTCATCAAAGAGGCAAGACACGAAAAGGTTTCTGAAGCCACTCACTGTACAGGTTTCCTTCCAGCACATACAAACATAATGGTCACTTCACAGATTTTGTATGCAACAATGCAAACACAACATCCATGCATTTCCTTTCTCACACGGTGAATACTACACTTTAGTTGCATTAATAAACAATGGACTTCCTAAGTCTTGCACGGGCCCGACAGGACAATTTCCCCTTCTTAAAATGACCGCTCCCTGGGGACGTGTTGCTCACAACAGAATCCCTTCAAGTCTGAGTCGCTGGTGATGAACTGTTGCTAATTAAACATCAGTAGTCATTAGGAAGTGATACTGTGTGTGTGTGTGTGGTCCGAGACTGGCAGATTCTCCAGCTCATTGTATTTTGTACACTTTGCATTTCTTTGAAAAAGGCCTGTTTGATGTGACTCAATTCCCTGGAAAAATCTTCACCAGACTGTTTTCAGAGGATTACCTGCAGATTGCGGAGCCTTGCATTGATACGTGTCTAGATTAAAAGGTAAATACGATTGAGACATGGTCAGACTGGACTCATGCCAAATTTAGATGCATTTGGCCATTACTAACTGCTGTCAAAATACTCCCACAAAACAGATGATACCAAAATCATCCCAAGGTATAATCTGGTTTCCAGGCCAGATTTCCAAGTCTATGTTCTTTTCTCATTGTGCGTCGCCAACTGCATCAGCATCAAATAGCTGAATGCTGGCCAAGCAACATTGGGCACTAACCAGTTTCACAATATTATAATTAGTGGTCAGTTTTACATGGGTGGAAACAAAACGAGACATTAAAAACTCATGTAACAACAGAAACCAGCATGAAACAAACAACTTCATACCCCAGATATCCCAGCAACGCTCATGGTGTTTGATTCACCACTGGACAAAGACGTCGTAACACAAAACTGAGGTTTTCAGTTGCTCAGCATCAACCAAAAGCAAACACTCACCTTCCTGGAGGTATAAAGTTGCATTCTCCATAACTGGGGAGCGGGAAAGCAAGAGATTGTGGAGGACGGTGGAGATCACTGAGCCATGCATGTCTGTCTGAACTGATTGTTTCAGGTGTGTGAGGGTGTGAGTGATTTCACCTGTAGATTTGAGCTTTTATCTCCTACTGGTAGATGATGGAACTACAACCAATGGATCGCTTTCTCCAAGTATACTTGAACTCATTGACATCTAATAAACCTTCCCACCAATTACGTCTTGAGGAACCAAGGAACAAGCTTCCTGAAACTGGAAAACCCAACAAACGGGCTCGTGTCCAAACGTCAACTAACATCTAGCTCTGTTTTCAGGTATGAACTGAGGCAAGAGTCACAGCATGTAACAGCAGCATGTCTTTCATGTGGTTTTGCTCTTGTTTGCAGCGTTTGGTCTCATCGATCGTCTGCTGTGCAGGGTTTATGTTGTGTGTAGTTAAAATGATACAAAAAATGCACTCTTTTTTTCTGGCCACAGAGATCTAAAGAAGCCTGTTTCACAAAATAGTCCTTAATGTTTATGTTAAATTATATCAAATGTTTAATTCCTATTTCAATTATCATAATATTATACATTTTTATTTATTAAATAAATAATTATTGATTTCTGTGATTTATTTTTTTATTTTTTTATACTGAGTAAATCTTGTGCAATTTTGTGTACTTTTTTTTTTTTTTTGGTCATTAAATTTGTTCAGTTGAAACTGAAAAAGCTTTTTCCAGTTAAAAAGTTAATTATGACTTTATTTTTTGGAATTTTAACTTTTCACAATTGCGGTTTAGTTTCTCATGCTATCTCATTATCTCTCTTTATTCATTATTTTAAACTTTACCTCACATTAACTTTTTTTTTTTTTACTCTTAGGTCAAAAGTGGCTTTCATGGTAATGGAAACTTGACAAACCACTAGTAAAGCTAGTGTAAACTGCCTGAGATGGATGAGGGTTTTTCCTGCACCCAGTGTCTCCAGACATAGAAAAAACGGCTAATCAGCATCGTCGTGCCTCCATGAACTAAAACTACATGTTCTTTACTGAATATCCAACGACCTGACTCTCTGTAAGTCAACAATCTCGATGTCTTGATAATAAAGACTTTGGGAGTTTGTTAGAAATGTATTTCCATATAATAAATGCCAGTTAAAATGAGCCTTAAAAGCCCATAATAACTGAGTGCAGGACATAATGAAGGTTCAGAAAATCTGAAGACACATCCCTGACAACTGAAAGAACGCCGACGGTTAATGTTTCCTAGGTTACAACTGAAGCCTCCATGTAAGTGAACTTTGCAGGCCAGTAAATAAGGTCATATCCCCCCGTCTCTGTCAATGAGTTACCGGCCTGTTACTCTTCCAGACTTTCCATTGTATCAGCCTTCATCTCAAATATGTATTACAACAGTATGCTTCCTTTGCATGCATAGAAATGTAGCATACATTTGAGTTGCTGTCAAATTAGCAATTAGTGTTGACATAATGTTAAAATTGGTCTGTGCATGCAATGAAAGCATTGTTCTCAAAACAGAATTATGTTGTAGAGAATAACTGAACAAAATGCATTGACATCACTGTATAAATAGTATACAAAATAACCTCACTTAATAATAAAAGCATGTGCATTTTATGCAGAACTGTTGATTTTTATATAAACACAGATGAAAGAAGGGTTTGATGACTGCTCAACATGCAGAATATGTGTTACTGAAGGCAGTTAGAAACTCACTCACCTCTCCTCTTATTAGAAGCAGATTCTGGGCGTCTAAAGAGTAACTTTCGTTCTTCAAACCTCCATCCAAACACCCCTGACAGCTAATAAACAACCTACAGCCGCATTAATACGGCTTAAAAATATCTTCTAAAGACGGGAGAATGTCTCCAACAGGTATGTGTTGGGTCTGCGCCACTGGTGTAAATAATTCAAGTGTTTTCTTCTCCCTCTTTTCGCGTTTGGTTACCAGTTTGTAACTTGACTCCACCTTTTTCGAAAAGTTTCAAACGTGAGGGTCCAAGGCGCTCGGTGAGTGACGTTCTAATCGACCAATCACGCTCGGGTTTGGAATCCCAGCGGGCCAATCAGAAGGCGGAGAGGCCCGTGCGTCCCGCCTCCCATATGGTTTCCCGTCATTATCTTGTGAAAATCCAAAGGCTGAGAATTTCCCAGAGAATAATCTGTAGGACAATGAAGGTGGGACTCTCCTAACTAGTCATTTGTTTTCTGTAAACCACACGGCTGTCGAGCTTATAGACGTTTAACTGGATTGTTTCAGTAATTTCAACTCAAATGTAGGCTTTTTAACATTATTATGTTTGTATTTTGTGCTATTATGTATGCCTTTTGTGCTTTGTTATGAAAGGCACGAGACAGATTGAACATCCAGTAATTCCTCTCCGGATGTTTTTGACATGGTTTTTTTCCGTTCATAAATGGAACACATTAGAAACATCCGGTGGCTGTAAATAAACACTAGAAATTCTAAACCATATAACATCCTCTTCAGTGACTGCTGACACACAAACAGTCCTAACACCTGCGACCACAGAGAGTGATCATATACGTTAATAATACACAGGAATTATATGTATTCTAAACGTAAAAACATTTTCTTTCTATTTTTTCTCTTTTAAACACGAATGCATTACATTTCTCAACATTAACTTCTTATTTTTAATACTATTATGTTTTGAAATTTAGTCAGACCTTCCACATATGGTTTATATATGGAAGACTACAGCACTTAATTATGGGATGTTACTGAACACAGGCCGATAGCGCCACCTAGGGTTACATCTTTGCACTGCTGCGTTTGGAACCCATTCCAGCAACATAGAAAAACTTTTTTATTTAATGCTTTTTAATGAATTAATTAAATATTTTTATGTATTTAATTAATTTATGGGTTAATTAAACACAAATATTACTCATTTCTTAGCACACATAGCTCATTTGAATGTCATTTTGATTTGTCATCACATAATAAATGACTAAACCAGCCACTTCCAGTAATAATAATAATAGGCTAACACAGATAGCACACTTCTACAAGATATGTCTGTTAAAGATCGCTTCATCTGGAAAGCATCTGCTGTGTACAAATTTATTTAGTTTAGAAGATGTCTTTAAGATGTTTATGATTCAGAATGTTATAACATTCTAAATCATAAACATCTTAAAGACATCTTCTAAACGTCTATTTGACATCTGATAGGAAACGTCCTACAGACGTATTGCAGATAAGCAAACACTAAAAAATACGTCTCGCAGATGTAATGCAGACGTCAAATAGACGTCTCCGTGATGTACGTGTGATATCAGGGAATAATAATAAAATATGCCTCCAGCAATATAGTACAAGACTAACCGTCTTCATGTGAATATTGTTGATTCGTCTATCTAATGCAGTGGTTTAAACAATCTACACTAATGTGTTTATATATTCATTACAGAGAGTGCATTTAAAAAAAAACATTAAGCATTATCTTTGTAAGTTAACACGAAATGTACTAATCTACATGAATAAAACGGAAGTTCTGAAACCCTGTTAGCCATAATAAACAAAACCTTTGAATTTCCTTCCCTTTTCTGAGACTTTTATTAATTGTGCTACTGTCACTTTAAACCAGTTCCTGCTCTCTCTCTCTCTCTCTCTCTCTCTCGTTCTCTCGCTCTCTCTCTCTCTCTCTCTCTCTCTCTCTCTCTGTGTGTGTGTGTGTGTGTGTGTAATCTGTCTGAAGATAACGGGCCGCCGCTTGAGTTAGGAATCCGAGTCATTTTAGCGAATCGGTTGATTCGAATGATTTGTTGCAACTTGCAACGACAGTTTTATATAATTTGTTTTCTGTAGATAAAGATATAAACATTTAGTGAAATGTAACCATTTCATGCGTGGAATTGATATTTTTGTATAAACTAAAATGTTTCTTCCTTTATATGTACATGCAGCATATTTTTTGTTCCAAATGCCATTATTATTTCTATATAAAAAACATATCTCTCGCGATGGCTGCAGGCAAGTGAATCATAAGCGCATTGCGAATCGACTCAACTGAATCGTTCAAAAGATCCGGTTGACACGAGCACAAGGACATCATCTGCTTTTTATGCTCACTAACCTCAACTTCTTCACAGCGCGGCGCGTCTGTCGCTTCTCACGGGAGACTTTAGATCAATTTTAGACACATATTCATAGACATTTGTGGTTTTTTTTGTTTGCTTTCGTTGTGCGTTTGTGAACATACCATATGCATTAGGCTACATGCGGAGCGATTTTGTGCGCAGGTTTATTTGAGTCTATTCATTTGGCGATTTTTATTTCTACCTGTTTTCTATATTCGACCCACATATGGACATACCGTGGGATGATTTCTCCTTTAAACCTCTCGACATGAGATGAAACCCAGAGGAGATGCTATATATACAGAATAACGAAAAGAAGAGGACGCGCTATTTTGGCACATGAATTGGACACACATCCCATGCGCGGACTATAACGAGGCTGGTTACCGTTTTTATGAACCTTTTGTTTCAGGATTGCTCAGAATCCTTAAATTGTAAGCCATCATCTCGAATTTATAATACACTAATATAGGATGCTGAATCATATATTGTGCGGTTTTGTAACCATACTGTAAGGGAGGAGTTATAGTGAATATTATATATAGAGAAGGTTTACTGTTGTAGGCTATTTAAGCAGATGATGGTGGCACACTAAATCCATTTAAACCCCAATGGCTGACATGGCATAGGCCTATATGCAGGATATTATATAAAAGAATCTCTCCCACTTAGTGGCTTGTCATTATAGCAAATATTGCAGTATTTTTTAATATAATGGACACCAATCCCATGGATGATGGTTCCTCCAGCAAAGGCATGGAAATGGAGAGCATGCCTAGCTATATGGAGTTCATCATCAGAGCTTATTCAGTCATGTTCAGTGCCTTTAGAGACTGTAAAGACTGCGGCCTGGAGCTGTCCAGAAGAACCTTGCTGGATCATGCATACATATCATGGATGGAGATCTTCATGTTCCTCATGTGCGCGGTCATGTGGACGAAAGTGCGCAGGAGACTGACCATGTACGTCTTTGAGGTGAATATACTGCAGAAGTCGCTATCAATGCAAATGCAACCAGTGACCGATTGGTATCAGTTATATTTGGTACAATAAGTGTTCGTTTTATTTAAACAATTCAAATTTCGGTATCGGCTATTGAAAAACCTCATTAGAAAAGTTCATTAGAGAAGCCTGTGAATGTGTGAGTATCAGACACTAGGTCTCGAAAGCATCACTGGCGCCCTCAGTGAATATTTGTAGCGTTTCAAAACATTGGACGTTGCATAACCATTTGTATATTAAAGGTCATTTGTGCATCTAGATGTTCGAATGTGTGTTTCTAGTGGTGTTTTCTATGTCACGTATCATTAGTAGGCTAATAATAACAACCCATACTTGGTGTACAAGCAAACCACTCATTTAGACTGGACAGTTTAGTTTTTACTCTTGTTGTTTCTGGGCAGCAGTATAGCAGAAGTTTTGACACTTGATGCAGACACTCATTACTTCAACTGTGAATGCAAAATGAGTTTGTGATGTAGTTTATCCTCTGTTGAACCTGAAAGTCGTCAGAGGTTTTGTTTGCCGTTCACAGGCCAGTGAAATTAGTTTGAAACTCACCGTGCAAAGTTTCCATCTGCACAAGAGTTACTTTACATAGTTTTTTTACAATGCATTTTATCTTTTACATACAAAGATAGCTGTGCAAACAGGTGATACTACTATGAAGTTTCCTAGACGTGAATTTTACCAAATTGCCTCATGTCTGGGACTGTGAAATCCCCATCTTTTTCATTTCATGCTTATTTTAGGCCTAGCTGACATATGCAAATGTCAGTTTCACTTCCTGTCTTGAAACGTGTGGGGCGGAAACATGCTTTTCATGTGCGTTTATTACGCTTGCTTGGCTCACCACATGCATGTGCTGCATTTACCGGGATCAAAACTGCCATGATTCATGGGTGCACTAGTCTGCGGTTTATTCCCTCTTATTCTCTCAATGCATTGAGAAACCCTGACAGATGGCATGGGGCAGCTGGCGTGATGTATGAAATATGTGACGTGTCAGGACCCTGTCTGGTTTGTAACCCTTGAGTAAAAGACAGTGAGGTCATTGCAAAGAGTTGCAGCACTGCAGTTTGTTTTTACAAACAGGCGTGGCTCAAGCATTCGTCCCTTACAGGCCGTTAGTCACATATCAGTGTATCAGGCCCGAATAACTTTAGCTTCTTTGCTAATAATATCCCTCTCCATGAAAGAGGGTGTCCCCTTCTAAACAACACAACCATATGATAAAACCATTGCTTGTTAACCGCATGCAAAAAAAAAACATTAATCAGTAGGAACCAGATGGGATTCTGGTGTACTGGTACTCGCTTCTTTAAGGAATAGTTCACCCAAATAGAACCTGTGTTTTTTTATTGCAAAAAGAAACAAAAGATTAGGTTTAAATAAGTAACAGATTACTTGCTGATAATCTTCCCCTACAGTGAACCCTTTTGGAAAATCAGCATATGCTGGTTAGGTATGTTTGAACATACACAACTAGCTCCTGTTCTGGACCAGCTTTAACCAGCTGCCATGCTTCAAAACATAGCTAACCGGCATATGCTGGTTTTTAGACCGGGAACTTTCAACCGCTGGAATTACTGAGTCACTGAGTTGAACCTGAAGTAACTGGATGAACTGATTAAGTGAAAAGATTTGAGTGATTCATGAAATGGGCCTAGGTTTTCAGTGATTAATGACTTAACTATGGGTCTGTTCGTTACTCTCAGCTATCATATGATTTCAGAAGTCATAAAATATAATGCAAAGTCATATTAAGCCCTTTTTTTTGGCTGTCTGAACTCAGTACTGCAGTTGTACTTTGGCCACAAGATCGTCTTGGGAGATAATTTCTGACACCGTCTGCAGTATTTAGAGTGTTTTGTGGACTATGTCCTGCACTCGCAAGCACATGCGTGCCGTACGCAACATGAGCTTTCTGCCTGCTTTTTAAACGAATCTCCATGTTGCCTAATAAACAATTTATGGCATGAGCTCTTAGTGCTAATGAGGCCCATTCATTTTTTAAGTTAAGTTCCCTTGCACTTTCATGTTCTCAGACTGGACGGATGACTAGCACAAGGCCATCTGGCCAGAACTGTGATCTGTGTCTGTGAAAAATCAAGGTGTTGACTGTGTGCCGGGAGACCGAACGCATGCTGTTTTGAGACTGCCATGATCACTAGTCACTGGACCAGAGGATATTTTCAGTAATCACTCCACTAAAATCAAAATACACAATATCGTGTTCTCGCAAACAACATCAGCTGTCTGAAGAACTGCCAAAGAAATATCATGTCACGCTGTGAATTCTGCAGGCACTAACCTTTGGGTTCTGTGTTTTAACAGCAGTTCGTACAGACAGAGATCATCAGCTATTCAGATATTAATGTTACAGACGGGTTTGAACGATTTACATTCTTAACACGTGTTGCACAAACATAATTATGACAGCAGCAGGTGCACTTATCTTTAATTTAATTACCTGTTAAAATATTGTCAATACATTTTCAAGTAATCGATTATGTGCATGTCTACTGAGAGGACAACTTCTAGATTTTGAAATCAACACAAAATAATACTTATGGTTAATGACCAAGCAGAAACAGTTATCAGCTAGTGCTGATAGAAGACTTTTCTAAAATCTTCAGAAAGTAGCATCCCTGAAAGACAATTAAAGCACTCATTAATTTACGCCCTCTCAGAGACCTGATAAACTGTGCCGTTCCAAATGCTTGTATTGATGTATTTACAATGTTTGGTGCTCAGAGAGAAAATTGCATGCCATTATCAATAGGGATCTAAAACTTTCTGCATTCTTCCTTCCCCTTTGTGCCACACTGTTAAGTGTACTCTGATCTCTTGATCAGATGCATAATTTTTACCCGAAATGATGACAGAAAATAAACGAGTAATTCCAAGAACAATCAACGCTTAAGTAAATATAACTCAACCCCAAAAGAAAGAAAAGAGGAGGGTGTTTAAAGGGGCAATTGAGTATAAGATGAGGCTCTGTGGCGCCATCTGTCCCAGGGTTTTATTGACCGGATCTCTTTCCAATCCGATCCGTTAATGTTTTGGCACTCTCGTAACGCAATTGAGTGTCTCTTTCCACTCAAAAATGAAAATCATCATGATTTACTCATCTTTATGTCATTTTTAACCTTTATGGAGCATATTAGTAGAAGAATATTCATTCTTGTCTTTCATACAAGTGGCCACGTTTCACAAAAGTGATCCATACAAGTTGCATGAAGATTCAAATAAACTTTAAAGTAAAAGTATTGGTTAAGAAAGGCATGAGGATGAGTTAATAATGACAGTAATTACATATGTGCGAGATGGGCTTTTCTTTTCCTTTTGTTTGTTGTCATTTGTCTTTTATGTATTATACAAAACCACCTGCTATCCTCAAACAGTTGCCATGGAAACTGCAGGTTTAGCCAATAGGTCACTACTTGTAAAAGACCCCAAATCAAAATGTGTTTTAGTCACATTCAGTCACCAGATTCTGGTTGGGTTCAGTTCAACCCTCGCTTCTGCTTGCCATTCATGTGCTGGGAGAGCGAGTAGTTGTCGGCGGCCTACTATGGGTTGCAATGTCTTCCGTAACAAGACCGCTTTCCAAGAGGCAATTTCTTCTGCTCAGAAGGTGGTTTTACAAAGCTCAAGAATTTTTTTGGGGAACACATTTGTTATTCATTAAGGTTTCTTCAATGATTCCTAAAGTGAAAAGACAAGAGACACAAATGAAACAGCTGACGGAGTAAAAGAACACATCTATGCAACCGAATAGCGTAGATAAAATAATCAATAAAATAGTCATACTGAATCATATTGAGGATCATACTTTTTCTTGGCAAATCCAGAGAAATCCAAATCTCTCTTGAGCATTTTACCAGAAGAAAACAGCCAATCTGAGAAGCCCCAAAATCTTCATTGAACTTCTAGAGCAAGCAAATGGAATATTAAAGAGATCTCATTTGTGGTTGGCTTTTTTGGGATTGGCCTGAACTCATCTTTGACTAATTAGTGGCCAAAAGACCACAGAGCAATATCAGGCTGCTTTGCTGAGAAAAGATTGTGCTGTCTATTACAACCATAAGCTGCAGTCATCCGCCATGCCTCAGCCACCATCATCAGCCGACTGAACCTCGGCCCTCAGCAAGAGGCAGTGATAGACGAAGGGGGGTGGGGGATTTTGGTGACAGCTGGCCTCTATAAATAACCCCAGCGGGTGGAGGCGGAGAGCAGAATCCTGCAGTGTGCGCCACATTGCCTTTTGGCCAATCAGAGGCAACCATGAGACCTAAATCCTCAGGAGTGTGGTCACACAATGCCAACATACAATATATGCCTACTTTCTTTGATTGTCTTGAGCACTAGGGAGAGTGCAGATCAGGTAACGGCAAGTAAAGGTGGTGATCATGAATAGATAAATGATTAAGACATGCTTTCAATCGCATCTTCGGTTACCGTGACATTCGGCAAGTCGCATGGAGGATAGTCTGTCACGGGAGAGATAAGGTGGAGGCATGTCGCTACACAAAAAAAACATGAACAAAATACCCAAGTTTAGCAAAGGTACTACTTTAGCTTGAGGCTGTTACTGTCAGTGGGATATGTGAGTCATCCAATGTCACGAGTCATCCAATGTCGTGAGCTAATCATAGTGGTCTTTTTATAGCTCATCCTACTTTGGAAAATCACAAAGATGCTTTAACTATTTCTTGTTTTGTTTCATGTGAATTTATGTATGGTGTATTTAACATTTTTCAACTTGATAAACATTTGGCAACTGATTTTGCACTGTTTTGGTTCTATGACATCACACTAACATTGTACCACCAGGGGAGATATACAGTACAAAGTAAATGTTAGCATTCACTTTCAGGCAAATTAAATACATGGTCAAAGTTACTATGTACAGCATGGTAACATTACCTGGTAGCATTGTGTTAAATTAGCCACGTTTCCACCGCAGGAACTTTACCCATGAACTAGGGACTTTGGGCTGGTACTCTGGGTGTTTCCACTGCAGGAACTTTACCAATGAACTAGGGACTTTGGGCTGGTACTTGGGGTGTTTCCACCACAGGAACCAGGAACTAAATAAAGTTCTAGGTAAAAAAATGCCCCTCTGAAAGTCCCTGCTGGCGAGGTAGTACTTTTTGAAAGTTCTGGAACTTTCGGGGGCGGGATTTGGGCGCTTAACATCCTGATTGGTTGAGTTCATGCAGCATTGTGTTTCAACCACCATTTATTCAGATCATTTTCAAAATATTACTGTTATTATGTCATGAAATGTAATTTGAAAAGTATTTCAGGCGAGAATGTAGTTGTTTAAAACTAAAATTTGTGGTTTATTTATAAAGACAGAGCCTATTTAAAAATGTGTTTTGCTGATTTCGGAGATGGCGAGCTCCACGCGATCAGCGAGAGCTCAGTAGTCATGTATCCGCCGAAAGCAGTCTCACCTCGGCTAGACCTTCTGATATGGCTCTGATGTCTCTTTAGTGGTTAAACATAAAATATAATTCGTTTTGGGTAAATCTAACAGGTTATCTTTGGTCTGTATTCGATTTGTCTGTATGTTAAAATGAAAACAAAAAAGGCAGATTTACATATTTTGTTTCATTGTAATGACTGTATAGACATTTCCCTGAACTAAGATTCATTTCTGCGGATATTATTATGTTCAAATGAAAATGAAAGGAGGCAGTGGTATTTGATATCCTATTTTGTTTTATTGTAAATATACAGTGAGGAAAATTGCAGTAGCCAAGGCGAGCTGACTGATGTTATCAGGCACTTTAGACCGCGGTGGAAACGCAGAAAGCAACAGGTCTGGGGGGGAAAGTTTCTGGGGAAAAAAGCTCCTGGTACAAATGTTCCTGGTAATTTCAGTGGAAATGCGGCAATTATTTGTCCTCTGCAATTTGGTTGCGATTTCTTTGTTGACGAATGAACACTTGCTATTCAAATGCTAGCGCTGTTATTTCATTCTTTTCTCTTGTTTTTGACAGCCTTTTGCACAATGGTGTTGTATCCAACCAAAAGATGTCTCGAAGATGCCGGAGAGTGCGTGGAAGCTGGTCTTCTACACAATGTCGTGGTCATACAGCACTTACCTTTTGTTTTTCACTAGCTATTCCTTCTTTCAAAACCCCCCATCTGTGTTTTACGGTAAGCCTCATACCTAACGCATGTCCTGTTTTTGTAAGTAATAGTTTTATTAAACCCTGTCAAGCCTGTAAAACTCAACCCTTGATTTCTTACAGTGAATTGAGTGGTTTAGTAAATATATTGCATTCTACTTTTAAATGGTATAAATATACTGAATATCAACTGAAATGTACTAAGCTATCATTGAAAGTCCATGTTTACAAGGGAGTTACACAACTTGAGGAAAATGTTAAATGTTTAATTACTTAAGATCTGATGAATAAACATTAAAGGTCTCAAGTTGCTATTATCTGTTAACACTCCTTATCAACACAATAGAGCCCCATTTACTCTGGCCACTGATCACTATTTACACTCCCATTGGTTGTTGCTGTATCATGTCATGGCTTATTTGCAAGTTTGACACATTGGCAAAGATGATTGTTGTCGCTGGATAAACCATCTGTTTTATGAGGCCAGTGTTCAACTTTTGGAAGTCAAGGTCATTACCATCTAGTATTGTTCTTTTTATGGTTGTGGAGTTCACTTATGACACTTTTCCACTGTGTGGTACTACTCGGCTCGGTACGGCACAGCAAATCTCGACTCAGCTTGGTTTGCGTTTCCACTGGAGTTTAGTATCGCTTTAGAGAGGGTGGGATTATTCACATGTCGTTATAGTTCCGCCCCTCTACTGCTGCAACTCGTGATAAACTTGTTCATTCTGCCTCGTCCATCAATTTCTAACTGGATCCGCTCCTCTGCAGACAACAAGAAGAACATCTGTACTTCCTCAACAAAGAAACAGCCATGCTTAGTTATTAAAAAAGGTGTGCTCGCTCTAAACAGTTTTGTTCGATACTTAGCTGGCTGTGCTGATTTAAGTCTAGCGGTTCCGTTGTGTTTGTGTCACAAGTTCATTGGCACAGGTAGTGACGATTCTCCATGCCAATCTATGATCAGCAGAGTTTACATGTCACGTTTTGGTAACGGTACGGTCCACTTGGAATCTCAGCCGAGGTGGTACAAACAAAAAGTACCAGGTACTGTACCCAATGGAAACCCCCCCAAAAGTAAACCATACCGTGCCGTATCATGCAGTGAAAAAGCGCCATTGGAGAACTCATTTTCACTTGTTTGTTCTCTCTTTCTTGGTGTAGACTGGAAGAGTGGGATGTCGGTTCCCACTGATATTACAATAGCTTACCTAATCCAGGGTAGCTTCTATGGCCACTCCATATATGCCACCATCTACATGGACGCCTGGAGGAAGGACTCCCTTGTGATGGTGGTGCATCACTTTATCACTCTGGCCCTGATCACATTCTCCTATGCCTTCAGGTAAGGCAAATTTAGACTATGTTCAAGCAGTGATGCAACAGCCTGTGGAAATGGGGGTTTGAAGTTCCAGTTAAAACAATAAATAAGTAATTTCCAAAAATTCCAGATAATCAATTTAAAATATATGCCACTAAAAAACAGTTAATAAACCACTCATCATTTTTCATATCATCCTCAGATACCACAACATTGGCATTATCGTCCTCTTTCTTCATGACATCAATGATGTTCAGTTGGAGTTCACCAAACTCAACGTTTACTTCAAGACCCGGGGAGGGAAAGAGTACCTCATCAATGATGTCCTGTCCAACATGGGGGCCATTAGTTTTAGCATCACATGGTGAGGTTAGCTTTTGTTCAAGAAACCAGAAGTTTTCTAACGGATGCATATAGTAACACAGCATTTAAATGTTATGGTAGCCTAAAAGTGATTTGTGGAATTAGGCACAGATCCTTTATTTGTCCTATGGATTTGCTCAATCCACCACTTTCATCTGACAAAACTTATACATATAAAACTTAATAATTTCTGGACCTCTGCTCTGGAGTTGGGTAGATCTGTAGAAGCAGGATTGGGTACCCCAGGTTTAGGGTTAGACATTACAGGCAGATGTGTTTGATTAGGGCTTGAGGTGAACTCTGCAGGACACTGGCTCTCAAAGGCCAGAATTTCCCACCCCTGCTCTACAATATCCCTTGTACATGTAACAACTACTTTGTAATGGATTTTTGTTGTTGTTGTTGTTGTTGCTGCAGCTGCCTTCTCATGTGAGCTAACTTGTTCTTATATTTGCAGGTTTTTGGTTCCGTTTGTACTGGTTCCCCCTCAAAGTTCTATGGGCTTCCTGCGTCACCAGCATCCAGTCGGTTCCCGAAATCCCTTTCTATTTCTTCTTCAACACACTCTTGTTTGCCCTGCTCCTCATGAATATCTACTGGTTCCTGGTAAGAATGGGTAGTTAAAGAACACAACAGCAGTGTAGTGTAGCTCAGGGTAATAACCCGAAGATTGCTGGCTTGAGTTTTGCATTGAATCCACTGTGAGCTGTGATCAAGTCAATTAGGCCACCGGATGTGTAATCCCACTGTCCTGAAATCAGTAGTATCAGATCACGTTGGCTAGATATCTAGCATTCTTTATCCAAAGTGTCTTGCTTTACACTTACAACATGAACGTTGCACACTAATCTGGTAATGTTCAAGTAGTCAGAGATGTTCAAGTTGCATTTCTCATGTGCTATTTCTATGAAATCTCTCTGTCAATGTCAGACATTTTTTGTTTCTTTTTGCAGTTCATTGTACTGTTCGTGGTGAAGGTCCTGACGGGCCAGATGAAGGAGGTAAATGACGTCCGGGAGTACGAGGATCAGGACCTAAAGGATAAAAAAGACACTAATGATCAGATGTCTACTGAAGGGTAAGCAAAGAAATGCAGCAGTCTGTGGTTAGCACAGGTTTACAGCATGTGCATGTAACGAAGAGGAAGTCGTGTGGTCAACTTGCAATTCAGGCAGAACTGAGAGCTGTAGATTCAACTACCTTGATTGAACCAAAATGTTTTTGCCTAATCAAGTCTAGTCTGCTTTATTAAATTAATAAATCCCTACTGTTATGAAGGCAGGATATGTTAATTTTCTTTGAAAATGCATGTTTATAAGTATATAAAACAAAGCTATATTACATACTTGATTTCCAGTTAATCTGGACTCCTTTAAGAGTTTCAGAGTTGGGCAGAAATAGCTTTGGCTTTAGGGCAACAAACACAGTCAGAGATCACTGAGTGTGATGGTCCATTTCGACCTGATCTATGAGACGTGGAGATTAGATGAAAGTGCCGTCTCGTGGTCTATGTGACTACCCTCACGGCATTAGTCCTATCCTTATCTCTCAGACCTTGAAGTGAAGTGATATCCAACCATGCCACATGCATCCTGCAATCACAAACTCCTAGCCTGACATTGTGCTTTTTACGTCTCTTCCTTCCTCTTAGGAAACACGTGCAGAACGGGATCACAAAGAAGAAACATCTATAATGTCTAGGGGCTGCCACCTGCAGGCACCTAATGATGACTGCAAGGTACTTATATGACCTTGTTTGATTGTAACCCTAGAACGCCAAGGTGCTTGGACAGTTATAAGAAGAAACAATATCGACCATCATTTGTGTTTTATCTCTATTGTTTTTTTTTTACTGTAATCATAGCACTGTGATCTCTCTTGTGTATTTCATTATTTTTTGTTCTTGTTTAGTTAAATGAGTGACCTTTCACTGATAATTAGGAACGTACGGTTTATATCTCTACCCGTGAGAAACAAACCCATGCATTTTGGAGAACAGCGGAAACCATGAAAACCAGGTTTTGTGGTCGTCGACTAGTTTTTTTTATTTATTTTTTTTTATTTAGAGCACTGTTTTTGTCATTCTGCTGTATCTATTTTCATTCCAGGAGTGAAAGAGTTAAAATAGTTATACATAACTTGTTGTAGTGAGTACTAGTGGAGTGGTTCTCAGATCAACAGTCTGATCTGAAAAACAGGAAAAGGAACATTTAAATGGGTATAATGTTAGATGCAAATTATAAAATGCAATTAACTATGTAATCACACATAGTTAGGGGAGTGAAACAAAACAAATTCTTACCATACCTTTTGTTGTTTGCATCAAAGGAGAAGATGTGCGTCCAATCACTCATCAGTATTTTGGCACAACTTCATGTTAATCCATCACTTTCACAGTGTGGGCTTTAGAAGTCCATGGTAACAATTTTCAATTTTAAGGAATTTAAACAACAAAAAAGTACAATACACAATACTGTACAATACATAATATAATAAAAAATCAGTATCCTGTTGATCAGTACCTCAAAACAGAACCTGTTTTAGTACATCAGCTGTCTTGTTTAGTACTACTACTTTGAAGTTATTCAACTAACTTGGTTACAACTACAAAACAGCCTGACATGCATCAATCAAAATCATGTTTGTACAGTATTACCATGTTTGAATGTACAGGGAAATCTCTTTCAATGTTTGGATTACAATAATACTGCTTGCATTCCTTCCGTAGAATGTTATTGTTTTTTTTTTTTTCGCTAGCAACCGTTATTGTAATGGCGCGATCTAAACTAGCTTCGGATTGGCTAACATCTTCCAGACGCTATATTCGTGTTTATTTTACAAAAATATAGAGCTAGAACTTATAATTGATAGTGAATGATTATTATTCAGTCCATTTTTTTTTTTTTTTTTTTTTGCTGCCTATACTCAAATTAATCAAAGTATTTATGCAGATGTTGTATTCAGGAACGCATGATATCTGAGAATATGTTGTATTAAACTAATCTTACGACAAAAGACCAAATGGAACTGATATCTCTCGTGACGTATTAATT
Organism: Carassius auratus; assembly: GCF_003368295.1. Classification (NCBI taxonomy): domain Eukaryota; kingdom Metazoa; phylum Chordata; class Actinopteri; order Cypriniformes; family Cyprinidae; genus Carassius; species Carassius auratus. Next base: position 113,593 of record NW_020528775.1, read on the forward strand.
ACTCCAAAACTATCGCAATACTTGAATAGTTGATTTGCCTACTGTATCAAAAGTCCAGTTGTGGGTGAAGCTCGTAATCTTCGCGCACAAATGCTGATAAGGTTTTTGCGTCGCGTTGTGGTCACGTCTTCCGTTCATGACGCTAGCTTGCGCTGAGAGCTAGCCGCTAATGATTTTGTTTTTGGGTGAAATATTATTTAACGCAATTAATACCGCTGCTGCTGTGTTTTCTCTGTACACGTCCATTGTTTATAAAGCAGCCGTTTATAATGGTACTGGCAAAGGAGTGGAGTCATTTTCTAGTCTTTTATTATTTTTACCCGTCATGTCAAATCACTGAAGAACGATGTTAAATGTTGACCCTCATTTTTCCCCAGCATTTATTTGGAGTCATAATTTGGATTATCATCTAGCAATAACTGTTAAACCCCACTTACACTCCATTTATATAAATACTTTTTTTTTTCTTATGTTCTGTTTGTTTTTATTATTCATAATAATGGATCGCATTTAAGAATATAATCAAAATGTGGAAAGTGCCAAATATAA